>NC_044031.1:759178827-759365701 GCF_901765095.1 Microcaecilia unicolor | reverse complement strand
TTTTGTGGTGCATTTACAGCTAGTGAATAAGTTGCAAATTCAAACAAGACGACATGTCCATGAGGGTCTTTGAGTGGATGATGTTAAACTGTGGTTTGTTTCCCTTACGGATTGAAATTTTCAAGTGAACAAAAAAAAAATTCCTTCTGACAAAGTTGTTTTGTCAATTAGGAAATGTAAGACAGGTCAGTTGGGAAAAGCTGTTTTTGTAATGTTAAGGAGAGTAAAGGATTGGTCACTTGTCCAGTGTACGCAGGTGACGTTTTTATGAAGGAAAGGAAAAATGGGAGAGTTTATTGGTCCATATATGATGATTTGAGTCCTGTTTTGAAATTATCTTTGAAATTGGTTGGTTTGAATCTGTCAAGATTCAGAAGGCATTATTTTAGGATTGGAGCAGCTTCATCTGCAGCCGTGCAAGGGATGTCTATAGCTGATACTCAAAGGTTGGCAGATGGCGGTCATCCAGCTATAAGTTATCTGTGCTAGCATTCTTTGCTGTTAATATCATTAATGTTTTGTAGTCTCCATTACAGTGCTTCGAGTGAGAGACTGTTCTTTGCATTTGTGGCCATTGCTGGTTTTCTGGGATGAGAAGTCTTGAAGAACTCATCAAACGGAATGTATTTGGGATTGGCTTTCATGAGATTCTGGATTTACTGGCTTGGACTACAAGGAATGTTCTGGGACCAGTTGCTGCCTTCCTTGTGGCAAGCTAGAAGATGTTTAACTGAGCCTAAAGTTTTGCTGCTGCACTTGGTCGGGGGGGGGGGGGGGGGGGGGGTAATGATTTATGATATGTTTCTTAATATAATCCTTGTTTGGTCTAATAGTATTCTAGGACTTGTGTTTTCTGGTAATTTATCTTTTAAAGTTTAAATTAATATATTTGTTAATTATGCAAAATCATCCTCTCAGGATTTGCCTCATGTGTACGTGGCATTGTTCCTAGTGGCCTCCAGTATGACGCCAGGGTCATACACTCTGTACAATAGCACCCTTGGATTTTCAAGCTGTCTCTCGAAGATTGTGAGGGGGAATATGTTGATATATTTTCCTTGTTGTCTAGGGAGCAGGAGGGGTCTGATAAAAAGCGGGATAGTTCTAAGGATGAGGGTAAGGGAAGGAAAGCGAGGGTGCCAAAAACATATTCAATTGGATGCTGGCTTTTCATATTTATGCCAGTGTGTGTTAGGGGAGGCTTGGCCCGTGCTTTGTCCTCAGTTGTTGAAGTATTCTGATTTAATTTTGCATGCATATCGTACAAATGGTGGATGGTCTTTGATCAATTATGATGAGCATTTTCGGTGTAGTTTGACCAAGGACCAGGCTGAGCATTGGGGTTTTCGTGATGTTGACCTATGGATCGTGGAAATAACCTCCTCGAAGGTTGGCTCCTTTCATTCAGGATCTGCCTTTGGAGCATTTGGGGGGTAGGGGGCTCAGTGAGCGATTTCTGGGTTCTCCTTGGGACGTCCTATGTCCAGATCACTGCATGGATCAAGTTCTTCCTTTCCATTATCCTCCAGAGCGAGTGGGGAAGGAGGCAATTTTTGTTTCCATTTCAGTGCAGGGCATTGTCATTGAACAGGATGTCATTACTGACATGGTTGTAGCCACTGTGGAGGTTCACACCCGGCTTTCAGATGTTTCATTCCAGATAGAGAGGTAGGTTTGTCTTCATATTTTGAGATGGTTCTTTTTCAGTTGGCATTTACAGTTTGTTTCTTTGGCGTTTTTCATGTTGGAGAGTTGGTAGCTCCTTCAAAGCGTGCAGATGGATCCACTGATTTGCTGTTGGCACACGCGCCATCGCCTCAGACTAGGCCAGTGATGGTGAACCTATGGCACGCGTGCCAGAGAGGGCACGCGCGCAGTCGCCTCAGCCAGAGTCGTACTGCTGCTCATAGGCGCCGACTCCGTGGGTGCTGTGGGTGCTCGAGCACCCCCAATATTCACCCACCGGAAGTTAGTTGCCTCCCTCCCTCCGAGTTCCAGGGTCGTCGTCCGTCCCTCTCTGTCTCCCAGTTTCAGGGCCCTCCCTTCCAGTTCCAAGGTGGTCGTCCCTCCCTTCCTCCTCCCTCCAGTCCAGCCTCTCCCTCCAGTTCCAGTCCCTCCCAGTTCCAGGTCCCCCTCCCTCCCTTGAGTTCCAGGCCCCCCTCCCTCCCTCCCTTCCGTCTCTATATCCTTTCCCTCCCCCCTCCCTCCGATTTCCAGGGTTGTCGTCCCTCCCCCTTCTTCCCTCCCTTACAGTTCCAGGCCCCCTCCCTTCGAATTTAAAAAATCATCTTGACTTACCTTGTCGGGGTTACGGCGGCCGGCAGCAGCGGTAAGAGGCGTGCAGGCTCGGCCGTTCTCTCTCTCTCTCAGCTCTGGTCCTGCCCTCATTTCCAGTTTCCCCAAGGGTGGGACCAGAGCTGAGAGAGAGAGAGAAGGGCCGAGCCTGCACGCCTCTTACTGCTGCTGCCGGCCGCTGTAAGCCCGATGAGGTAAGTCAAGATGATTTTTAAAATTCGAAGGGAGGGGGCCTGGAACTGGAAGGGAGGGACGACGACCCTGGAACTGTGAGGGAGGACCCTGAAACTGGGACGGACGGATGGACGACGATCCTTGAACTCGGAGGGAGGGAGGAAGCGAACTCCCGATGAGGGAATATTGGGGGTGCTCGAGCACCCACAGTACCCACGGACTCGGCGCCTATGAGCAGCAGTACGACTCTGGCTGAGGCGAGGGCGCACGTGCCAACAGAGAGGGCTCTGCATTCCCTCTCTGGCATGCGTGCCATAGGTTCGCCATCACTGGCCTTGGAGTTTGTGTTTGAAGCTTCAACGTTCTAAGGCAGACCAGGCGGTTAGGGGTACCTGGGTACATCTGCGAACTTCTGCTGGATTGGTGGCTTGCACAGTACGTTGTGCTGTGGCTTATGTCTAGATACGTCCGCCTGGTGGTTTACTTTGGCTGGTATATGAGAACTGGAGTCCTTTGACTCATTTTCAGTTTGCTGCTGTTTTACGGGTGGATCTTCGTTTTTTGGGTTTTGAGCCTTTCCATTTTGGGACTTACTCATTTCGTATTGGGATGGCTTCATCTGCTGCACAGTGAGGGGGGGGGCGGGTTTGCCCTTATGTTATTCACCATTTGAGGTGCTGTCATTCCCACCATTATTTGGGTTACATGCAATGTTCTATTGATTCTATGCTTGTTAATTTATTTCTGAGTTTCTTTTTCAGAGCTTTTTCTTCCTGATTTCTGCGTTTGGCTCTTGGTACATTCACATGTATTCTGGGCCCAGAAGGGGGCAGTTGAGTCCTAGTGGGGAGTGAACTTTGGCTTCACAGAACAAGGCATTCAAATTCACTGGCTGGGGATTTGTGGGATGCTGTGGGATCAGCTGATGCCTAGTTCATATTTAGGGGGAATGACTTATGCAGGGTGAAAGGGATTGATTTAATTCATTATATGAACCAGGATTTGGCTGTGGTGAAAAGTCCTTTTCCTTCTGCATGTTTAGTGTGGTCTTGTATCCTCCCTCATTTGGTGTGTGGAAGGAGGCGAGGAAAGTAGCAGCTACTGAACACCTTCAAAATCATGTGATTTCTGAGGTACCGCTTATTGTGGGTTTAGGGGGTTTGGTTCATACCCACAAATTGATTTCTGCTAATGGTCCTGATCGGTCAGATGGAATCCACTTCTCTGAAAATGGGCAGGATATTTTCATTAGCAGTATTCATGATATTTTTGAGGCCTTGTTTGGGTGGCTGAAGAGGCTGCAGCTTATTGGGGGTGGGTGGGGAGGGGGGGGAGAGCAGTGACAGACTAGGCTGTCACCGCTTGTGGCGAAATTTGGAGGTTGATTAAATTGACGGGAAGGCCTTTTGTAAAGTGTGGAAATGAACGAAAATAATGGATTTGCTACATCATGTGTGTCATCGCCATGATTATTTTGCCAAGTCCTGAATTACTGCGGACTTTTGGGATTGGATGAGGGTAAGGCTAAGTGCTTGCTGAGGTTAATTCGGCACCGACTGGCTTCATTTTTGAAAAGAATAGAAAGGCATCTCTAGGACTTGTGTTTTCTGGTAACTTATCTTTTAAAGTTTAAATTAATATTTTTGTTAATTATGCAAAATCATCCTCTCAGGATTTGCCTCATGTGTAGCGTGGCATTGTTCCTAGTGGCTCCAGTATGACGCCAGGGTCATACACTCTGTACAATAGCACCCTTGGATTTTCAGCTGTCTCGAAGATTGTGAGGGGGAAATATGTTGATATATTTTCCTTGTTGTCTAGGGAGCAGGAGGGGTCCGATAAAAGCGGGATAGTTCTAAGGATGAGGGTAAGGGAAGGAAAGCGAGGGTGCCAAAAACAATATTCAATTGGATGCTGGCTTTTCATATTTATGCCAGTGTGTGTTAGGGGAGGCTTGGCCCGTGCTTTGTCCTCAGTTGTTGAAGTATTCTGATTTAATTTTGCATGCATATCGTACAAATGGTGGATGGTCTTTGATCAATTATGATGAGCATTTTCGGTGTAGTTTGACCAAGGACCAGGCTGAGCATTGGGGTTTTCGTGATGTTGACCTATGGATCGTGGAAATAACCTCCTCGAAGGTTGGCTCCTTTCATTCAGGATCTGCCTTTGGAGCATTTGGGGGGTAGGGGCTCAGTGAGCGATTTCTGGGTTCTCCTTGGGACGTCCTATGTCCAGATCACTGCATGGATCAAGTTCTTCCTTTCCATTATCCTCCAGAGCGAGTGGGGAAGGAGGCAATTTTTGTTTCCATTTCAGTGCAGGGCATTGTCATTGAACAGGATGTCATTACTGACATGGTTGTAGCCACTGTGGAGGTTCACACCCGGCTTTCAGATGTTTCATTCCAGATAGAGAGGTAGGTTTGTCTTTCATATTTTGAGATGGTTCTTTTTCAGTTGGCATTTACAGTTTGTTTCTTTGGCGTTTTTCATGTTGGAGAGTTGGTAGCTCCTTCAAAGCGTGCAGATGGATCCACTGATTTGCTGTTGGCACACGCGCCGTCGCCTCAGACTAGGCCAGTGATGGTGAACCTATGGCACGCGTGCCAGAGAGGGCACGCGCGCCGTCGCCTCAGCCAGAGTCGTACTGCTGCTCATAGGCGCCGACTCCGTGGGTGCTGTGGGTGCTCGAGCACCCCCAATATTCACCCACCGGAAGTTAGTTGCCTCCCTCCCTCCGAGTTCCAGGGTCTTCGTCCGTCCCTCTCTGTCTCCCAGTTTCAGGGCCCTCCCTTCCAGTTCCAAGGTGGTCGTCCCTCCCTTCCTCCCTCCCTCCCTCCCAGTTCCAGTCCCTCCCAGTTCCAGGTCCCCCTCCCTCCCTTTGAGTTCCAGGCCCCCCTCCCTCCCTCCCTTCCGTCTCTATATCCTTTCCCTCCCCCTCCCTCCGATTTCCAGGGTTGTCGTCCCTCCCCCTTCTTCCCTCCCATACAGTTCCAGGCCCCCTCCCTTCGAATTTAAAAATCATCTTGACTTACCTTGTCGGGGTTACGGCGGCCGGCAGCAGCAGTAAGAGGCGTGCAGGCTCGGCCGTTCTCTCTCTCTCTCAGCTCTGGTCCTGCCCTCATTTCCAGTTTCCCCAAGGGTGGGACCAGAGCTGAGAGAGAAGGGCCGAGCCTGCACGCCTCTTACTGCTGCTGCCGGCCGCTGTAAGCCCGATGAGGTAAGTCAAGATGATTTTTAAAATTCGAAGGGAGGGGGCCTGGAACTGGAAGGGAGGGACGACGACCCTGGAACTGTGAGGGAGGACTCTGAAACTGGGACGGACGGATGGACGACGATCCTTGAACTCGGAGGGAGGGAGGAAGCGAACTCCCGATGAGGGAATATTGGGGGTGCTCGAGCACCCACAGTACCCACGGACTCGGCGCCTATGAGCAGCAGTACGACTCTGGCTGAGGCGAGGGCGCACGTGCCAACAGAGAGGGCTCTGCATTCCCTCTCTGGCATGCGTGCCATAGGTTCGCCATCACTGGCCTTGGAGTTTGTGTTTGAAGCTTCAACGTTCTAAGGCAGACCAGGCGGTTAGGGGTACCTGGGTACATCTGCGAACTTCTGCTGGATTGGTGGCTTGCACAGTACGTTGTGCTGTGGCTTATGTCTAGATACGTCCGCCTGGTGGTTTACTTTGGCTGGTATATGAGAACTGGAGTCCTTTGACTCATTTTCAGTTTGCTGCTGTTTTGCGGGTGGATCTTCGTTATTTGGGTTTTGAGCCTTTCCATTTTGGGACTTACTCATTTCGTATTGGGATTGCTTCATCTGCTGCACAGTGAGGGGGGGGGCGGGTTTGCCCTTATGTTATTCACCATTTGAGGTGCTGTCATTCCCACCATTATTTGGGTTACATGCAATGTTCTATTGATTCTATGCTTGTTAATTTATTTTCTGAGTTTCTTTTTCAGAGCTTTTTTCTTCCTGATTTCTGCGTTTGGCTCTTGGTACATTCACATGTATTCTGGGCCCAGAAGGGGGCAGTTGAGTCGCAGTGGGGAGCGAACTTTGGCTTCACAGAACAAGGCATTCAAATTCACTGGCTGGGGATTTGTGGGATGCTGTGGGATCAGCTGATGCCTAGTTCATTTAGGGGGAATGACTTATGCAGGGTGAAAGGGATTGATTTAATTCATTATATGAACCAGGATTTGGCTGTGGTGAAAAGTCCTTTTCCTTCTGCATGTTTAGTGTGGTCTTGTATCCTCCCTCATTTGGTGTGTGGAAGGAGGCGAGGAAAGTAGCAGCTACTGAACACCTTCAAAATCATGTGATTTCTGAGGTACCGCTTATTGTGGGTTTAGGGGGTTTGGTTCATACCCACAAATTGATTTCTGCTAATGGTCCTGATCGGTCAGATGGAATCCACTTCTCTGAAAATGGGCAGGATATTTTCATTAGCAGTATTCATGATATTTTTGAGGCCTTGTTTGGGTGGCTGAAGAGGCTGCAGCTTATTGGGGGTGGGTGGGGGGGGGGGAGAGCAGTGACAGACTAGGCTGTCACCGCTTGTGGCGAAATTTTGGAGGTTGATTAAATTGACGGGAAGGCCTTTTGTAAAGTGTGGAAATGAACGAAAATAATGGATTTGCTACATCATGTGTGTCATCGCCATGATTATTTTGCCAAGTCCTGAATTACTGCGGACTTTTGGGATTGGATGAGGGTAAGGCTAAGTGCTTGCTGAGGGTAATTCGGCACCGACTGGCTTCATTTTTGAAAAGAATAGAAATGCATCTCTAGGACTTGTGTTTTCTGGTAACTTATCTTTTAAAGTTTAAATTAATATTTTTGTTAATTATGCAAAATCATCCTCTCAGGATTTGCCTCATGTGTAGCGTGGCATTGTTCCTAGTGGCTCCAGTATGACGCCAGGGTCATACACTCTGTACAATAGCACCCTTGGATTTTCAGCTGTCTCGAAGATTGTGAGGGGGAAATATGTTGATATATTTTCCTTGTTGTCTAGGGAGCAGGAGGGGTCTGATAAAAAGCGGGATAGTTCTAAGGATGAGGGTAAGGGAAGGAAAGCGAGGGTGCCAAAAACAATATTCAATTGGATGCTGGCTTTTCATATTTATGCCAGTGTGTGTTAGGGGAGGCTTGGCCCGTGCTTTGTCCTCAGTTGTTGAAGTATTCTGATTTAATTTTGCATGCATATCGTACAAATGGTGGATGGTCTTTGATCAATTATGATGAGCATTTTCGGTGTAGTTTGACCAAGGACCAGGCTGAGCATTGGGGTTTTCGTGATGTTGACCTATGGATCGTGGAAATAACCTCCTCGAAGGTTGGCTCCTTTCATTCAGGATCTGCCTTTGGAGCATTTGGGGGGGTAGGGGCTCAGTGAGCGATTTCTGGGTTCTCCTTGGGACGTCCTATGTCCAGATCACTGCATGGATCAAGTTCTTCCTTTCCATTATCCTCCAGAGCGAGTGGGGAAGGAGGCAATTTTTGTTTCCATTTCAGTGCAGGGCATTGTCATTGAACAGGATGTCATTACTGACATGGTTGTAGCCACTGTGGAGGTTCACACCCGGCTTTCAGATGTTTCATTCCAGATAGAGAGGTAGGTTTGTCTTTCATATTTTGAGATGGTTCTTTTTCAGTTGGCATTTACAGTTTGTTTCTTTGGCGTTTTTCATGTTGGAGAGTTGGTAGCTCCTTCAAAGCGTGCAGATGGATCCACTGATTTGCTGTTGGCACACGCGCCATCGCCTCAGACTAGGCCAGTGATGGTGAACCTATGGCACGCGTGCCAGAGAGGGCACGCGCGCCGTCGCCTCAGCCAGAGTCGTACTGCTGCTCATAGGCGCCGACTCCGTGGGTGCTGTGGGTGCTCGAGCACCCCCAATATTCACCCACCGGAAGTTAGTTGCCTCCCTCCCTCCGAGTTCCAGGGTCGTCGTCCGTCCCTCTCTGTCTCCCAGTTTCAGGGCCCTCCCTTCCAGTTCCAAGGTGGTCGTCCCTCCCTTCCTCCCTCCCTCCCTCCCAGTTCCAGTCCCTCCCAGTTCCAGGTCCCCCTCCCTCCCTTTGAGTTCCAGGCCCCCCTCCCTCCCTCCCTTCCGTCTCTATATCCTTTCCCTCCCCCTCCCTCCGATTTCCAGGGTTGTCGTCCCTCCCCCTTCTTCCCTCCCTTACAGTTCCAGGCCCCCTCCCTTCGAATTTAAAAAATCATCTTGACTTACCTTGTCGGGGTTACGGCGGCCGGCAGCAGCGGTAAGAGGCGTGCAGGCTCGGCCGTTCTCTCTCTCTCTCAGCTCTGGTCCTGCCCTCATTTCCAGTTTCCCCAAGGGTGGGACCAGAGCTGAGAGAGAGAGAGAAGGGCCGAGCCTGCACGCCTCTTACTGCTGCTGCCGGCCGCTGTAAGCCCGATGAGGTAAGTCAAGATGATTTTTAAAATTCGAAGGGAGGGGGCCTGGAACTGGAAGGGAGGGACGACGACCCTGGAACTGTGAGGGAGGACCCTGAAACTGGGACGGACGGATGGACGACGATCCTTGAACTCGGAGGGAGGGAGGAAGCGAACTCCCGATGAGGGAATATTGGGGGTGCTCGAGCACCCACAGTACCCACGGACTCGGCGCCTATGAGCAGCAGTACGACTCTGGCTGAGGCGAGGGCGCACGTGCCAACAGAGAGGGCTCTGCATTCCCTCTCTGGCATGCGTGCCATAGGTTCGCCATCACTGGCCTTGGAGTTTGTGTTTGAAGCTTCAACGTTCTAAGGCAGACCAGGCGGTTAGGGGTACCTGGGTACATCTGCGAACTTCTGCTGGATTGGTGGCTTGCACAGTACGTTGTGCTGTGGCTTATGTCTAGATACGTCCGCCTGGTGGTTTACTTTGGCTGGTATATGAGAACTGGAGTCCTTTGACTCATTTTCAGTTTGCTGCTGTTTTGCGGGTGGATCTTCGTTATTTGGGTTTTGAGCCTTTCCATTTTGGGACTTACTCATTTCGTATTGGGATTGCTTCATCTGCTGCACAGTGAGGGGGGGGGCGGGTTTGCCCTTATGTTATTCACCATTTGAGGTGCTGTCATTCCCACCATTATTTGGGTTACATGCAATGTTCTATTGATTCTATGCTTGTTAATTTATTTTCTGAGTTTCTTTTTCAGAGCTTTTTCTTCCTGATTTCTGCGTTTGGCTCTTGGTACATTCACATGTATTCTGGGCCCAGAAGGGGGCAGTTGAGTCCTAGTGGGGAGCGAACTTTGGCTTCACAGAACAAGGCATTCAAATTCACTGGCTGGGGATTTGTGGGATGCTGTGGGATCAGCTGATGCCTAGTTCATTTAGGGGGAATGACTTATGCAGGGTGAAAGGGATTGATTTAATTCATTATATGAACCAGGATTTGGCTGTGGTGAAAAGTCCTTTTCCTTCTGCATGTTTAGTGTGGTCTTGTATCCTCCCTCATTTGGTGTGTGGAAGGAGGCGAGGAAAGTAGCAGCTACTGAACACCTTCAAAATCATGTGATTTCTGAGGTACCGCTTATTGTGGGTTTAGGGGGTTTGGTTCATACCCACAAATTGATTTCTGCTAATGGTCCTGATCGGTCAGATGGAATCCACTTCTCTGAAAATGGGCAGGATATTTTCATTAGCAGTATTCATGATATTTTTGAGGCCTTGTTTGGGTGGCTGAAGAGGCTGCAGCTTATTGGGGGTGGGTGGGGAGGGGGGAGAGCAGTGACAGACTAGGCTGTCACCGCTTGTGGCGAAATTTTGGAGGTTGATTAAATTGACGGGAAGGCCTTTTGTAAAGTGTGGAAATGAACGAAAATAATGGATTTGCTACATCATGTGTGTCATCGCCATGATTATTTTGCCAAGTCCTGAATTACTGCGGACTTTTGGGATTGGATGAGGGTAAAGCTAAGTGCTTGCTGAGGGTAATTCGGCACCGACTGGCTTCATTTTTGAAAAGAATAGAAAGGCATCTCTAGGACTTGTGTTTTCTGGTAACTTATCTTTTAAAGTTTAAATTAATATTTTTGTTAATTATGCAAAATCATCCTCTCAGGATTTGCCTCATGTGTAGCGTGGCATTGTTCCTAGTGGCTCCAGTATGACGCCAGGGTCATACACTCTGTACAATAGCACCCTTGGATTTTCAGCTGTCTCGAAGATTGTGAGGGGGAAATATGTTGATATATTTTCCTTGTTGTCTAGGGAGCAGGAGGGGTCTGATAAAAAGCGGGATAGTTCTAAGGATGAGGGTAAGGGAAGGAAAGCGAGGGTGCCAAAAACAATATTCAATTGGATGCTGGCTTTTCATATTTATGCCAGTGTGTGTTAGGGGAGGCTTGGCCCGTGCTTTGTCCTCAGTTGTTGAAGTATTCTGATTTAATTTTGCATGCATATCGTACAAATGGTGGATGGTCTTTGATCAATTATGATGAGCATTTTCGGTGTAGTTTGACCAAGGACCAGGCTGAGCATTGGGGTTTTCGTGATGTTGACCTATGGATCGTGGAAATAACCTCCTCGAAGGTTGGCTCCTTTCATTCAGGATCTGCCTTTGGAGCATTTGGGGGGAAGGGGCTCAGTGAGCGATTTCTGGGTTCTCCTTGGGACGTCCTATGTCCAGATCACTGCATGGATCAAGTTCTTCCTTTCCATTATCCTCCAGAGCGAGTGGGGAAGGAGGCAATTTTTGTTTCCATTTCAGTGCAGGGCATTGTCATTGAACAGGATGTCATTACTGACATGGTTGTAGCCACTGTGGAGGTTCACACCCGGCTTTCAGATGTTTCATTCCAGATAGAGAGGTAGGTTTGTCTTTCATATTTTGAGATGGTTCTTTTTCAGTTGGCATTTACAGTTTGTTTCTTTGGCGTTTTTCATGTTGGAGAGCTGGTAGCTCCTTCAAAGCGTGCAGATGGATCCACTGATTTGCTGTTGGCACACGCGCCGTCGCCTCAGACTAGGCCAGTGATGGTGAACCTATGGCACGCGTGCCAGAGAGGGCACGCGCGCCGTCGCCTCAGCCAGAGTCGTACTGCTGCTCATAGGCGCCGACTCCGTGGGTGCTGTGGGTGCTCGAGCACCCCCAATATTCACCCACCGGAAGTTAGTTGCCTCCCTCCCTCCGAGTTCCAGGGTCGTCGTCCGTCCCTCTCTGTCTCCCAGTTTCA
The DNA here is from genome assembly GCF_901765095.1 of Microcaecilia unicolor. Lineage (NCBI taxonomy): Eukaryota > Metazoa > Chordata > Amphibia > Gymnophiona > Siphonopidae > Microcaecilia > Microcaecilia unicolor. The sequence goes on along the minus strand of NC_044031.1, from coordinate 759,354,036 downwards.
GGGCCCTCCCTTCCAGTTCCAAGGTGGTCGTCCCTCCCTTCCTCCCTCCCTCCCAGTTCCAGGCCTCCCTCCCTCCCAGTTCCAGTCCCTCCCAGTTCCAGGTCCCCCTCCCTCCCTTTGAGTTCCAGGCCCCCCTCCCTCCCTCCCTTCCGTCTCTATATCCTTTCCCTCCCCCCCTCCCTCCGATTTCCAGGGTTGTCGTCCCTCCCCCTTCCTCCCTCCCTTACAGTTCCAGGCCCCCTCCCTTCGAATTTAAAAAATCACCTTGACTTACCTCGTAGGGGTTACGGCGGCCGGCAGCAGCGGTAAGAGGCGTGCAGGCTCGGCCGTTCTCTCTCTCTCTCAGCTCTGGTCCTGCCCTCATTTCCAGTTTCCCCAAGGGTGGGACCAGAGCTGAGAGAGAGAGAGAAGGGCCGAGCCTGCACGCCTCTTACTGCTGCTGCCGGCCGCTGTAAGCCCGATGAGGTAAGTCAAGATGATTTTTAAAATTCGAAGGGAGGGGGCCTGGAACTGGAAGGGAGGGACGACGACCCTGGAACTGTGAGGGAGGACCCTGAAACTGGGACGGACGGATGGACGACGATCCTTGAACTCGGAGGGAGGGAGGAAGCGAACTCCCGATGAGGGAATATTGGGGGTGCTCGAGCACCCACAGTACCCACGGACTCGGCGCCTATGAGCAGCAGTACGACTCTGGCTGAGGCGAGGGCGCACGTGCCAACAGAGAGGGCTCTGCATTCCCTCTCTGGCATGCGTGCCATAGGTTCGCCATCACTGGCCTTGGAGTTTGTGTTTGAAGCTTCAACGTTCTAAGGCAGACCAGGCGGTTAGGGGTACCTGGGTACATCTGCGAACTTCTGCTGGATTGGTGGCTTGCACAGTACGTTGTGCTGTGGCTTATGTCTAGATACGTCCGCCTGGTGGTTTACTTTGGCTGGTATATGAGAACTGGAGTCCTTTGACTCATTTTCAGTTTGCTGCTGTTTTACGGGTGGATCTTCGTTATTTGGGTTTTGAGCCTTTCCATTTTGGGACTTACTCATTTCGTATTGGGATGGCTTCATCTGCTGCACAGTGAGGGGGGGGGGGGGGCGGGTTTGCCCTTATGTTATTCACCATTTGAGGTGCTGTCATTCCCACCATTATTTGGGTTACATGCAATGTTCTATTGATTCTATGCTTGTTAATTTATTTTCTGAGTTTCTTTTTCAGAGCTTTTTCTTCCTGATTTCTGCGTTTGGCTCTTGGTACATTCACATGTATTCTGGGCCCAGAAGGGGGCAGTTGAGTCGCAGTGGGGAGCGAACTTTGGCTTCACAGAACAAGGCATTCAAATTCACTGGCTGGGGATTTGTGGGATGCTTTGGGATCAGCTGATGCCTAGTTCATTTAGGGGGAATGACTTATGCAGGGTGAAAGGGATTGATTTAATTCATTATATGAACCAGGATTTGGCTGTGGTGAAAAGTCCTTTTCCTTCTGCATGTTTAGTGTGGTCTTGTATCCTCCCTCATTTGGTGTGTGGAAGGAGGCGAGGAAAGTAGCAGCTACTGAACACCTTCAAAATCATGTGATTTCTGAGGTACCGCTTATTGTGGGTTTAGGGGGTTTGGTTCATACCCACAAATTGATTTCTGCTAATGGTCCTGATCGGTCAGATGGAATCCACTTCTCTGAAAATGGGCAGGATATTTTCATTAGTAGTATTCATGATATTTTTGAGGCCTTGTTTGGGTGGCTGAAGAGGCTGCAGCTTACTGGGGGTGGGTGGGGAGGGGAGAGCAGTGACAGACTAGGCTGTCACCGCTTGTGGCGAAATCTTGGAGGTTGATTAAATTGACGGGAAGGCCTTTTGTAAAGTGTGGAAATGAACGAAAATAATGGATTTGCTACATCATGTGTGTCATCGCCATGATTATTTTGCCAAGTCCTGAATTACTGCGGACCTTTGGGATTGGATGAGGGTAAGGCTAAGTGCTTGCTGAGGGTAATTCGGCACCGACTGGCTTCATTTTTGAAAAGAATAGAAATGCATCTCTAGGACTTGTGTTTTCTGGTAACTTATCTTTTAAAGTTTAAATTAATATTTTTGTTAATTATGCAAAATCATCCTCTCAGGATTTGCCTCATGTGTAGCGTGGCATTGTTCCTAGTGGCTCCAGTATGACGCCAGGGTCATACACTCTGTACAATAGCACCCTTGGATTTTCAGCTGTCTCAAAAATTGTGTCGGAAGATTGTGAGGGGGAATTATGTTGATATATTTTCCTTGTTGTCTAGGGAGCAGGAGAGGTCTGATAAAAAGCAGGATAGTTCTAAGGATGAGGGTAAGGGAAGGAAAGCGAGGGTGCCAAAAACAATATTCAATTGGATGCTGGCTTTTCATATTTATGCCAGTGTGTGTTAGGGGAGGCTTGGCCCGTGCTTTATCCTCAGTTGTTGAAGTATTCCGATTTAATTTTGCATGCATATCGTACAAATGGTGGATGGTCTTTGATCAATTATGATGAGCATTTTCGGTGTAGTTTGACCAAGGACCAGGCTGAGCATTGGGGTTTTCGTGATGTTGACCTATGGATCGTGGAAATAACCTCCTCGAAGGTTGGCTCCTTTCATTCAGGATCTGCCTTTGGAGCATTTGGGGGGTAGGGGCTCAGTGAGCGATTTCTGGGTTCTCCTTGGGACGTCCTATGTCCAGATCACTGCATGGATCAAGTTCTTCCTTTCCATTATCCTCCAGAGCGAGTGGGGAAGGAGGCAATTTTTGTTTCCATTTCAGTGCAGGGCATTGTGATTGAACAGGATGTCATTACTGACATGGTTGTAGCCACTGTGGAGGTTCACACCCTGCTTTCAGATGTTTCATTCCAGATAGAGAGGTAGGTTTGTCATTCATATTTTGAGATGGTTCTTTTTCAGTTGGCATTTACAGTTTGTTTCTTTGGCGTTTTTCATGTTGGAGAGTTGGTAGCTCCTTCAAAGCGTGCAGATGGATCCACTGATTTGCTGTTGGCACACGCGCCGTCGCCTCAGACTAGGCCAGTGATGGTGAACCTATGGCACGCGTGCCAGAGAGGGCACGCGCGCCGTCGCCTCAGCCAGAGTCGTACTGCTGCTCATAGGCGCCGACTCCGTGGGTGCTGTGGGTGCTCGAGCACCCCCAATATTCACCCACCGGAAGTTAGTTGCCTCCCTCCCTCCGAGTTCCAGGGTCGTCGTCCGTCCCTCTCTGTCTCCCAGTTTCAGGGCCCTCCCTTCCAGTTCCAAGGTGGTCGTCCCTCCCTTCCTCCCTCCCTCCCTCCCAGTTCCAGTCCCTCCCAGTTCCAGGTCCCCCTCCCTCCCTTTGAGTTCCAGGCCCCCCTCCCTCCCTCCCTTCCGTCTCTATATCCTTTCCCTCCCCCTCCCTCCGATTTCCAGGGTTGTCGTCCCTCCCCCTTCTTCCCTCCCTTACAGTTTCAGGCCCCCTCCCTTCGAATTTAAAAAATCATCTTGACTTACCTTGTCGGGGTTACGGCGGCCGGCAGCAGCGGTAAGAGGCGTGCAGGCTCGGCCGTTCTCTCTCTCTCTCAGCTCTGGTCCTGCCCTCATTTCCAGTTTCCCCAAGGGTGGGACCAGAGCTGAGAGAGATAGAGAAGGGCCGAGCCTGCACGCCTCTTACTGCTGCTGCCAGCCGCTGTAAGCCCGATGAGGTAAGTCAAGATGATTTTTAAAATTCGAAGGGAGGGGGCCTGGAACTGGAAGGGAGGGACGACGACCCTGGAACTGTGAGGGAGGACCCTGAAACTGGGACGGACGGATGGACGACGATCCTTGAACTCGGAGGGAGGGAGGAAGCGAACTCCCGATGAGGGAATATTGGGGGTGCTCGAGCACCCACAGTACCCACGGACTCGGCGCCTATGAGCAACAGTACGACTCTGGCTGAGGCGAGGGTGCACGTGCCAACAGAGAGGGCTCTGCATTCCCTCTCTGGCATGCGTGCCATAGGTTCGCCATCACTGGTCTTGGAGTTTGTGTTTGAAGCTTCAACGTTCTAAGGCAGACCAGGCGGTTAGGGGTACCTGGGTACATCTGCGAACTTCTGCTGGATTGGTGGCTTGCACAGTACGTTGTGCTGTGGCTTATGTCTAGATACGTCCGCCTGGTGGTTTACTTAGGCTGGTATATGAGAACTGGAGTCCTTTGACTCATTTTCAGTTTGCTGCTGTTTTACAGGTGGATCTTCGTTATTTGGGTTTTGAGCCTTTCCATTTTGGGACTTACTCATTTCGTATTGGGATTGCTTCATCTGCTGCACAGTGAGGGGGGGAGGGGGGGCGGGTTTGCCCTTATGTTATTCACCATTTGAGGTGCTGTCATTCCCACCATTATTTGGGTTACATGCAATGTTCTATTGATTCTATGCTTGTTAATTTATTTTCTGAGTTTCTTTTTCAGAGTTTTTTCTTCCTGATTTCTGCGTTTGGCTCTTGGTACATTCACATGTATTCTGGGCCCAGAAGGGGGCAGTTGAGTCGCAGTGGGGAGCGAACTTTGGCTTCACAGAACAAGGCATTCAAATTCACTGGCTGGGGATTTGTGGGATGCTGTGGGATCAGCTGATGCCTAGTTCATTTAGGGGGAATGACTTATGCAGGGTGAAAGGGATTGATTTAATTCATTATATGAACCAGGATTTGGCTGTGGTGAAAAGTCCTTTTCCTTCTGCATGTTTAGTGTGGTCTTGTATCCTCCCTCATTTGGTGTGTGGAAGGAGGCGAGGAAAGTAGCAGCTACTGAACACCTTCAAAATCATGTGATTTCTGAGGTACCGCTTATTGTGGGTTTAGGGGGTTTGGTTCATACCCACAAATTGATTTCTGCTAATGGTCCTGATCGGTCAGATGGAATCCACTTCTCTGAAAATGGGCAGGATATTTTCATTAGCAGTATTCATGATATTTTTGAGGCCTTGTTTGGGTGGCTGAAGAGGCTGTAGCTTATTGGGGGTGGGTGGTGGGGTGGAGAGCAGTGACAGACTAGGCTGTCACCGCTTGTGGCGAAATTTTGGAGGTTGATTAAATTGACGGGAAGGCCTTTTGTAAAGTGTGGAAATGAACGAAAATAATGGATTTGCTACATCATGTGTGTCATCGCCATGATTATTTTGCCAAGTCCTGAATTACTGCGGACTTTTGGGATTGGATGAGGGTAAGGCTAAGTGCTTGCTGAGGGTAATTCGGCACTGACTGGCTTCATTTTTGAAAAGAATAGAAAGGCATCTCTAGGACTTGTGTTTTCTGGTAACTTATCTTTTAAAGTTTAAATTAATATTTTTGTTAATTATGCAAAATCATCCTCTCAGGATTTGCCTCATGTGTAGCGTGGCATTGTTCCTAGTGGCTCCAGTATGACGCCAGGGTCATACACTCTGTACAATAGCACCCTTGGATTTTCAGCTGTCTCAAAAATTGTGTTGGAAGATTGTGAGGGGGAAATGATATATTTTCCTTGTTGTCTAGGGAGCAGGAGGGGTCTGATAAAAAGCAGGATAGTTCTAAGGATGAGGGTAAGGGAAGGAAAGCGAGGGTGCCAAAAACAATATTCAATTGGATGCTGGCTTTTCATATTTATGCCAGTGTGTGTTAGGGGAGGCTTGGCCCGTGCTTTATCCTCAGTTGTTGAAGTATTCTGATTTAATTTTGCATGCATATCGTACAAATGGTGGATGGTCTTTGATCAATTATGATGAGCATTTTCGGTGTAGTTTGACCAAGGACCAGGCTGAGCATTGGGGTTTTCGTGATGTTGACCTATGGATCGTGGAAATAACCTCCTCGAAGGTTGGCTCCTTTCATTCAGGATCTGCCTTTGGAGCATTTGGGGGGTAGGGGCTCAGTGAGCGATTTCTGGGTTCTCCTTGGGACGTCCTATGTCCAGATCACTGCATGGATCAAGTTCTTCCTTTCCATTATCCTCCAGAGCGAGTGGGGAAGGAGGCAATTTTTGTTTCCATTTCAGTGCAGGGCATTGTCATTGAACAGGATGTCATTACTGACATGGTTGTAGCCACTGTGGAGGTTCACACCCGGCTTTCAGATGTTTCCATTCCAGACAGAGAGGTCATGGACAATTTGGCAAGGGTGGAGGGACACGGGTGGGCTCAGTGTTTGATGAAGGCATCTTCACCCATTAAGTTGTTTGCATGGCATTTATGTTTGCATGTGTTTCCTGATTGTACATCCACTCAGTTACAGTAGTTTGGGATAGGGTTTCTTTTTGGCTTTGTCATTCCCTTTCCTGGCTCTCATTTGGCTCATGTTTGTTGGAATTCTACTACTAAACATTTCTAGAGCGCTATTAGTGTTACGCAGCGCTGTACAGTTTAACAAAGAAGGACAGTCCCTGCTCAATGGAGCTTACAATCCAATGGACGAAATGTCAAGTTGGGGCAGTCTAGATTTTTTAAATAGAGGTATGGTTGTTAGGTGCTGAAGGCAACATTGAAGAGGTGGGCTTTGAGCAAGGATTTGAAGATGGGCAGGGAGGGGGCCTGGCGAATGGGCTCAGGGAGTTTATTCCAAGCATGGGGTGAGGCGAGGCTGAAAGGGCGGAGCCTGGAGTTGTCGGTGGTGGAGAAGGGTACTGAAAGGAGGGATTTGTCTTGAGAGCGGAGGTTATGGGTAGGAACGTAGGGGGTGTTGTGGGTAGAGAGGTAGGGAGGGGCTGCAGATCGAGTGCATTTGTAGGTTATTAGGAGAAGCTTGAACTGTATGCGGTACCTAATCGGAAGCCAGTGCAGTGACTTAAGGAGAGGGGTGATATGAGTATATCGGTCCAGGCGGAAGATAAGACGTGCAGCAGAGTTCTGAACGGACTGAAAGGGGGATAGATGGCTAAGTGGGAGGCCAGTGAGGAGTAGGTTGCAGTAGTCAAGGCGAGAGGTAATGAGAGAGTGGATGAGAGTTCGGGTGGTGTGCTCAGAGAGGAAAGGACGAATTTTCCTAATGTTATAGAGGAAGAAGCAACAGGTCTTGGCTATCTGCTGGATATGCGCAGAGAAGGAGAGGGAGGAGTCGAAGATGACTCTGAGGTTGTGGGCAGATGAGACAGGGAGGATGAGGGTGTTATGAACTGAGATAGAGAGTGGAGGGAGAGGAAAAGTGGGTTTGGGTGGGAATACAATAAGTTTGGTCTTGGCCGTGTTCAGTTTCAGGTGGCGGTTGGACATCCAGGCAGCAGTGCCGGATAAGCAGGCTGATACCTTGGCCTGGGTTTCCGCAGTGATGTCTGGTGTGGAGAGATAAAGCTGGGTGTCATCGGCATAAAGATGATACTGGAAACCATGAGATGAGATCATTTTTATTATGTTTTTCAAATCATTAGTTTTGTTGTGAATAGTTTTGTTTGAAAACAGGTTGGATATTATACCCTATGAATGAGACAAGATCACAGGCACAAAAAATCTCAAGTGTCCTGGTGTTCAGACCTTGGCAAAGACCTTGGTTTCTGAGGGTATTTCCCACTAGTTAGCTATTGCTGTGCAATCTCTTTTCATATGACCCTTTGAGATTGTGTTTGGCTGTTTTTCAGTTTTTTTTGTATTAGATTACCTTAGCAGGATTAACAGTCCATACTGTCTATTGACTTAGTTATCTGACCAAGCACAGATCCCTGAGGAACTCTAACAGAGAGTGGGATGGAGGTGGAGGAAGAACCATGAGAATGTACTCTGAAGGTATGGTGGGAGAGATAAGAGGAGAACCAGGAGAAGACAGAGCCCTGGAACCCAAGTGAGGACAGTGTGGCAAGAAGTAAATTGTGATTGACAGTGTCAAAAGCGGCGGATAGGTCGAGGAGGATGAGGATGGAGTAGTGGCCTTTGGATTTGGCAAGGAACAGGTCATTGCAGACTTTAGATAGTGCCGTTTCTCTCGAGGGCGAAAGCTGGATTGAAGCGGATCGAGGATGGCATGAGAGGAGAGAAAATCAAGGCAACAGCTATGAACAGCGCGTTCAAGTATCTTGAAGAGGAAGGGTAGGAGGGAAATTGGGCAGTAGTTGGAGGGACCTGACTTGGTTCTGCCCCCATTGGGTATTGTATCGAAGAAGGAGCCGAGCAAGTATCATTTGATACATAATTTCTCTTACCCTCCAGGAAACAATGTTAATTCCTTCATTGTTCCAGAGCTTTCTTCAGTCCAATATGCCTCGTTCAATCGGGCAGTGGACATGCTACGCCTCTTGGCTTTTTACAATTGGAATGTTCACCCCCCCCCCCCCCAACAGTGTTGAGCCTCTCTGCTATTTGATTTACAAATGAATGTGTGTGTAGAAGGCAAGAAGGACCATCCCCTGACTCCTGCTGTACAAACATATATCTTACAGATGGTTCGGGATTCACAGGGACCTTGAGTCCCTTTGCAGGAGGTTCAGGTGCGTACGCCGCGAGAGCCCTGACATCATCAGGGCAGTGCGACGGCACCTGAGGGCTCGACGTAAGTATTACAAACAGGACACCTGTACTCATTTGTATATGTATTTATTGGATAATGCAAATGTACTGTACAATATCAGGTTCCATGTGCATAATAGGCAACTAGTAAGTCATAACATCTATGTCCCAGATCAAGGCCTCAGGTTGCAGGTGGGGATTTTCGGTGGGCATAAGGTGTTTTGTGTGTGAGGTAGAGGAACTGGTGGGTTTAGGGATTTGTTACTGGTGTTTGTTTTGTAGAGTTTTTCTTAGTGGGTTGTGGGCAGGGTGTTTTGGGGTAGTTGTTCGCAGCTTGGTGAGGCAAACATTTGGGGGTTGGTGAAACTGTTGGGGAGCCATTTTGTAAAGTGGGGAATTGAACAAAAATAATGGATTTTGTGTGCATCACTACCACAATTATTTTGCCAAGTCCTGCATTACCACAGACTTCTGGGATTGCATGGGAGGAAGGCTAAGTGTTTGTTGAGGCCAGTTTGGCAATGACTGGCTTCATTTTTGAAGAGAATAGAAAAGCCTCTCTAGGATTTGGGTTTTCTGGTACCTTATGGTGTTTAAATTAATATATTTGTTAATTATGCAAATTTGTTTATAAAGCTGCGGCCTTTTATGCCAAAGAGGTGTTTTGTTAACTTATTTGTGTGACTGCTATTTGTTTTGCTGATGTTATGCTATGATATTTAGCATGGATAGTGCATTTTCTCTTGCGTCAACGCTCGTGAATGATTGAGTGCCATGTTAATAATTTATGAAGACATAAATAAGACAAGTGAGTCGCTGTCTTCATCCATGATGGTGAATTTAGTTTGCCCTGTTGTATTCCATCTAAAGGAGTTTAATGCTATGATTTTTAGTACAAATAGTGCACCTTCTCATGCTTTACCGCTTGAGAATGATTGAATGCTGTGTTAATAATTTATGAAGACATCTAGTCATAAAAGGGCCCCTGGTGTCACTGTAGGGGTCTCATTTGGCCAATGTCAGTTAAATCGATTGGACTAGGAAGTTACCATTTAGTCATGTAGTTAAAAAATTTAACCATTTTGTACATCAATGACTGAACAGAGTTTGAGAAGTTAAAGTGTTGAAATAATTTATGTGAGAATTTATTTAGTAAAGCTGCGGCCCAGTCTTACCTTCCTGCTATAATGGATTTTAGATGTATTTTCCAACTTTGGGAGAAGGGTTAAATTAAAACTGCCTCCTATTATCCAATTGCCTGCCCCCAATGCCAATAGTTGAGTCTCCAACATAGAATAAAAATCTTTTCGATGATGATTATGTGCATACACAAAGACCATGTTATAAACCTCCCCTTAAATATCCAATTTTAGAGCCAAGTACTGACCCTGCAGGTCAGGTACACTGCATAAAATCTAACCTTGAAAATCCTTAAATATCAATATCCCCACCCCTTGGGCTTTTTCTTAGGAAGAGAATCAAAAAAGCAAAATGGATAGGTATGGATAGTTCTTAAGATATAGCATTTTCCTCATCCTTTCTAAAGTGGGTTATCTGAATTAAGCATATGGAAATGGACAACTTGGAAATCTCTTTAAACAGACATTGTTTCGAATTAAGACCTTTTACATTCATTGTCATCACTTTACTTTCTCCTATTAAGTAAGGAAAAAGCTAAGAGAACCATAAACTGTGATGCAATAACGTTTGAAATAAGTACATATTAGCATCACGGGCATCATCCTGAGAAACATCCTCCTACTCTCCCGCACATCTCCTCTTTCCCTCTGTAAAACCCACTTCCTTCAACCCTTCCCATTCCCCCACCCCACTCATCCCCCTAGCTCAGTTCTCGTCCAGCTAAATTTGATGAATGGAAATAAGAGGAAGGACTCCACCCCCCCCCCCCCCCGGCACCTAGTAATATCATTCAATCCAAATCATAACCAGGCACCCTAAACAATACAGGCTCAAACTAATCAGCATAAATTATGCAAAATGTGATCACTATGAAGTAGTATTAAAAAAAACATCAATAGCCCCTGTTGCGACGTGTTCTAATAGGAAATGATCTGAAGGAGCAGATAAGGACATGATATGCCATATCATCAACTGTAAATGAATGCCTGTTGGCAGTTCATTTAACCCCTCGCGTCTCCCGTATGGGTTGTTTTGGTTGTCTGCAGGAGGTGGACTTTCCTGGTGTTGACCGTTTGCCATTGTGGCGTTATCTCTTTCATTTTTGGGGCCTCCTCCATGATTTCCTCCGATGATCAGCTTCCCAGGGTCTGCAAGACTTCCTTGTGGACCCTCAACAGTTTTTTTCCTTGTACTCCAAAGCTCAGCCTGAAAGGAAATGTTCTTTGATATCATATCTGCTCCTTTCTCAACTTGCCAATAATATCTCTGCAATAATATCTCCTATTATCTCCACTTTCCTAAGCTTCTGTAATGAGATGGCTTGGTTCATCTCATTAGCTGTAAATGACATGGCATCAAGAGGTCTGTGCGCATGCTCGATCTATATATCGGTACGCAGGTCTGTCCACAAGGTCACGATATCAGCTCTGGCAGCCGCCAAATCTGCTTTCAATTCTTCAAACCATTCCCGGAATTCATCCAACCTAGTAAGTGACACATCTACTTGATCAGCCAAGTCTCCTGCAGTTCCCATACCCAGGTTCTTCACCACCGCTGTGTTTTCACTCTCACAGCATAGCTGGCTGTTTCCTTGCTACACAGATTCCTGCAGATCCAGCACTTGCTTTCTGTACACCATAAAGAAGCAACAGTTCAGGAGTAGTTGATCACTACTGTTAGCAACTATAAAGGGGTACTTTTGGTGGTCAATGGAAGATGACATCACTTCTTTCGCAAACATCATTATGAGAAAGATCAAAAGTACCTCCTCATCCAGCAGTCTGTCTGTCGTACATACGTTTATGGATTTACACTTCTTGGTCATTAGCACTTACTCAGGTTTTTCATTCTCTTGCCATTGTTTGCCTGTTTTCTCTTGATTCCTCTGGATGCTGGGTTGGATTCCTTCTGAGGAGCTCCACTCATGTTGGAAGTCTTGCTGTCCACTGTAATATTTACAGTGCTATTATCAGAAATAGGATCTCTTGAATCTTGTGGAATATGTATACTTTCTCTTCAGGCTTGTGGGGCGTAAATTCTCTTCAAACTTTGTGGGATATTTTAGGGTCTTCCGTGGCTGTGTGGGAGATGATTTCTCTGCCTCTGAAAGACACTTCAGTTCCTCCTCTGGTTGTGAAGTGTATAACTTTGTTTCCTCTGTATGGAAGGGATATGTCATCTTTGGAACAGAATAGGCTCTGATGTCATCTGTACTTTGAGTCTGCTGAATATCGCAGGCCCTGGATTGTGGATCTTGCTGTATTTTTTTCAAGGCTTGTTTTTAATACTGCATGAAAAGAAAAAGAAAGAGAATTAGGCAAAGAGAATCTAAAAGAAAGGATTCATATCGTAGTCAAAATAGAAAATCCGGACAGGAGACAGAAACATTGAGAAAAAAATACAAAAATCTAGAATATGAATAATGGAAAAGAGAAAACAGTAAAAAGATATTATCAGGACATTTTATAAATCTTTGTGTGATTTTATAATAATCAAACGGATTTAGAAAACCATAAATTGGCAATTTCCTATTCTGTCATATTAGGTCAGGCTTTTATGAAAAAAGAGGGAATTCAAGTGAAATCATTTTAAGAAAAATAATGACAACCAAAAAGAGAAAATGATTAAATAGAAGAGAGAGAAGAGCCAGCCTCACTGCCATACTGATCTCACAGTCAATCCCCTAGTACGATCTTCTGCTCCCCAGGTTAGTATTCATAGGCAGCTAAGTAGATGGCATCATGGTCATTGGTTGAGGGAAATGCCTTTTAGCCAGACTGATGTTTGTGGGTTCTAGAAGGGCCCCAGTCAAGGATCATCACTGGAATGACCAAACTAGGCATGTTAAGGAGGTGGGGATAGAAAACAGGAGAAAATCTCTGGGCAGTTTCAAAATGAATGCTCATGGTGCCACATCCCAACACTGGCTGCAACTAAGATGAATGTATAAAGGAGCAGGAGGAAACTTCCAGGGTTAAAAAAAAGAAAAGGAATCAGTAAAACATGAGAGAATACAAAAGATTTCAAAATTCAATGTTTCATATGACAAATGTGTTCTTATTAGCTATTATCCTCCTAATTCTATAAAAGTTGCCATAAATTGCACACACAATTATGGGCACATATTCAATTTGTGTGCATAATTTAAGTGAATAACAAGCCAATTAATGCCAATAATTGGCTTTTTAACAAGCAATTATTGGCACTAATTAGATTTAATCATTATTTACTTGCATAAATTGGTGTGGAATCCACACAAACATTTTATGTTCAGTCCTAAAATGGGGCAAGGAACAACTTGAAAAACTGAAAGTGGACAAAGCCATTGGCCAGAATAAATATATCTCAGGATATCAAGGGAGCTCAAAGTTCTGGTAGGTCCTCTTAAAGATTTGTTTCATAAATCCTTGGAGATGAGAGAGGTTCCATAAGACTGGAGAATAGCAGATGTGGTCCTTGTTCATAAAAATGATGACAGAGAAAAAGTGGGAAACTACAGGCCACTCTCCTGCTTATAATCGAAAGAGAAAAACGCCTATATTGTGACCCAAATCGGGAGATAGACATTTATCTCACAAAAACGAATAAAGCGGTATAATCGAAAGCCGAATTTGGACGTTTTCAACTGCACTCTGTCGCGGATGCGGACAAAGTTGATGGGGGCGTGTCGAAGGCGGAACTGGGGCGTGGTTATCTGCCGATCAGAGATGGGCGCCTTTCGCCGATAATGGAAAAAATATGCGCTTTTAGCGAGAATTTAGGGCACTTTTCCTGGACCCTGTTTTTCCACGAATAAGGCCCCAAAAAGTGCCCTAAATGACCAGATGACCACTGGAGGGAATCAGGGATGACCTCCCCTGACTCCCCCAGTGGTCACAAACCCCCTCCCACCACAAAATATGCCGTTTCACAACTGTTTATTTTCACCCTCAAATGTCATACTCACCTCCCTGGCAGCAGTATGCAGGTCACTGGAGCAGTTATTAGGGGGTGCAGTGGACTTCAGGCAGGTGGACCCAGGCCCATCCCCCCCCCCACCTGTTACACTTGTGCTGGTAAATGGGAGCCCTCCAAACCGTCCCCCAAACCCACTGTACCCACATGTAGGTGCCCCCCTTCACCCCTTAGGGCTATAGTAATGGTGTAGACTTGTGGGCAGTGGGTTTTGAGGGGGATTTGGGGGGCTCAACACCCAAGGGAAGGGTGCTATGCACCTGGGAGCTGTTTTACCTTGTTTTTACCTTGTTTTTTTTTTGTGAAAGTGCCCCCTAGGGTGCCCGGTTGGTGACCTGGCATGTGAGGGGGACCAGTGCACTACGAATCCTGGCCCCTCCCATGAATAAATGTCTTGGAGTTATTCGTTTTTGAGCTGGGTGCTTTCGGTTTCCATTATCGCTGAAAAACAAAAACGCCCAGCTCAAAAAAAGATAAACATCCATGTTTTTCGGAAATACGGTTCGGTCCGCCCCTTCACGGACCCGTTCTCGGAGATAAACGCCCATGGAGATAGACGTTTACGTTCGATTATGCCCCTTTCTGCCTCTCTTTGGTGGTTGGAAAAATAATGGAAGCACTGCTGAAGAACAGTATAATGAAGTTTCTAGAATCCAGCAAGTTGCAAGATTTGAGGAAAAGTGAAGATGCAGGTGTTCTCTGAGGACAGCAGGACATATGTTCTCACATCTGGGTAATGTTATCTGCGGAGCCCCAGTACAGATGCTGCCCAGCGTTCCTTTTCTGGAAGCTTATTGCAGGTCTACTGCACAGGCACATGTCTTCTTGACTGCTCAACTTGCACGGGACCCACAGTTATAAAAAAAGCATAGAGAATATAAGTCATGGGTGTGTGTGTATGGGGGGGGGGGGGGGGGAGAGAGAGTATATGAGAACATATGTCCTGCTTTCCTTGGCGAACATCCAGTACAGGTGAGTAACTTCGGTCAATAGGGACTTGCAAAGGCAAGGCCAATAAGAAGCAATAATTCTAACAAAAAGAAAAGGAAAATTATGTCTTGCCTGATAATTTTCTTTCCTTTAACTGCAGCAAATAAATCCAGAGACTTGTGGGTTGTGACCATTTACAAGCAGGTGACGAATTACAGGATGGTATGCTCCTTGGTTAGACACTATTTCTCATAACATAGCAGAAGGAATAAAGAGTCATAATAGTTCCTCTTTCTCACAGAGAAGCGGCATGAACAGTAGAAAACAGCTAAATCTTTCAGCTCCAAAATGAGCCATTACCCTAAACTGAGAAATGAACAAACCATGAGAACATAACACTGAAGAAAAGTGGGGTTCTGGATTAATCTACTGTGGTTAAAGGAAAGAAAAGGATTAGGTATGACATAATTTCTCTTTCCTTAGCACGCTGCAACCAGCTAACACAAACAGGGGCAGGGAAAAGGAATCCCTAAACAGAAACACAGATCAAAGCCAGAGCAAGTTCTGACTAAGACCTGCACGGCTTCCTACTAGTCACAAGGAAATATAACGCCAAAGCAGGAAGGGCAGGAGGAAGCAGGCTAAAGTACCCCCCCCCCCCCCGACGTCAGTCAGACCCTGCCAGCCAATCAGGAGTGAGTCCACCCCCCTTCCCCTGCCAAACCGGCAGAATCATAACATCACCCCCCCTACCCCGGGCACAAGGTTTAGGTTTATGAGGGAAGAGGCGATGGAACCGTCTGGTCAAGACCGGAGCGTGTACATGAGCAGCATCATCCCAGGAGTTGTCTGGCGGTCCATATCCCTTCCACGCAATGAGATACTGAAGATGTCCCCGGAAGCGCCGCGCATCCAAGACGTCCCGGACCTCATACTTCCCCTGGGAGGCAGATACCGCTTGGCTAGTAGGCAAAGCGGGCAAGGCACCTCTTCTCAGAACCACTGGCTTGAGCAGGGACACATGAAACGTGTTATGTACCTGTAACGTAGATGGTAACTTCAGCTGATAACATACACAGTTCACTTGTCTCACAATGGGATACGGACCCACAAATCAAAGCGGGAGGATGATATCTTCAGACGAAGATTATGAGTGGACAGCCACACCAAGTCGCCCACTCTTCGATACTTATCCGCTTGGCGTTTCATACGAGCATAGGTCACCCGAAGAGCCTTCTGCACGGACAACCAAATTGCTTGGAGAGAAGTCACCGCTTCGGCCGCTGCTGGGACATCCGAGTTGGTTTTCAAAGGGGATGGTATCCGAGGATGTCTTCCATACACAATATAAAAGGGCGAAGCGCCAGTGGCCGAGCTCACCCGGTAGTTATGAGCGAACTCGGCCCAAGGAAGCAGCTGACTCCAGTCATTGTGGTGCTCATTGACATACATCCTCAGGAACTGCCTCAGGCATTGATTAATGCATTCTGTTTGGCCGTTAGACTATGGGTGATATTCCGACGAAAAGTTCAAATTCACATCCAGGGCTCGATTCAGGACTCGCCAGAACTTAGAGACAAATTGTACTCCACGATCCGAGGTAATGGATTCCGGCAGGCCATGGAGACGGAAAATAGAGTGGAAGAAATATTGTGCCAGCTTCACCGCCAAAGGCAGGTTAGGCATGGGTACGAAGTGTGCCATTTTAGAGAACCGGTCCACCACTACCCAAACCACTGTATGCCCATCTGAATTAGGAAGATCCGTAACAAAGTCCATGGCAATATGGGTCCACGGTCTCTCAGGTACCGGTAAAGGCATCAGCAACCCCTGTGGTCTCCGCCGGTTGGCTTTATGCTGAACCCACTCCGGACACGCGGCCACAAACTCCTGCACATCCCAATCAAGTGAGGGCCACCAATACTGCTGGGATATAAACCGCTTGATCCCCAGGATCCTGGGATGCCCCGCCATTCAAGAGGCATGCCCCCATTGGAGCGTCCTTTCTCTCAGCCGGGGTGGCACAAAAGTCATCCCTGCAAGTACTGCTAGTGTCATAGCGGGCACAATGGTGTCAGGTTTAATTACATACTGTAGGGGTTCCTCCTCCAGGTCTGCCTCCATGGACCTGGAGAGGGCGTCTGCCTTGGTGTTCTTCTCCGCCGGATGGTAGGTCAGGGTGAAGTCAAAGCGGGAGAAGAACAGTGCCCACTGGGCCTGGCGAGGATTCAGCCTTCTCGCTTCCCGTAAGTAGGTCAAATTGTTATGGCCTGTGAATACCGTAAGGGCTCCTGTGCCCCTTCTAGCAGGTGACGCCATTCTTCCAAAGCCAATTTAATGGCCAACAGCTCCTGGTCCCCGATGGCATAATTCTTCTCAGCGGGGGTATAGTTCTTAGAAAAGAAGGCACACGGGAGAAGTTTCCCACTGGAGTGGGCCTGCGACAGCACTGCTCCTACGCCAACCTATGATGCGTTCACTTCCATGAAAAATTTACTTGCCAGGTTGGGATGGTGTAACACTGGTGCTCCGACAAAAGCCTGCTTAAGGTTTTCAAAGGCCCTACACGCCTCAGGAAACCAGTTGCGGGTGTCAGCATTCTTCTTGGTCAAGGCAGTAAGGGTAGCAGTCAGAGATAAGTAGTTCCATGTTATGATTGTGGTCAGAACCCCTCTCAAACTTACCTTTTTCCTGTGGGTCAGCTTCTTAGCTGGCTTCTGTTTCTTTTGTCTGTCCTTTCTGAGCTAGCTCTCTCTCTCTCTATGCTGGCAGCTTCCAGCAGCATGACTCTAATTGTTTCATTTTACTACAGCTGTGTGTGTGGACTGAGTTAGCTCTACCTCTCTTTGGGTGTACTGGCTTCAAGAGCTTCACGGTGCTGCATTGGTGTGGGTTGGGCCTCTCGGGGTTTCAGTGTGCTGTCTGCCTGGCTCTAGGGAGTGTGACATCATCTGGGAGGGCCTTGATAAGGAAGTGGTGTTCTTCCCTTCAGGGCCTTTGCAACGGTGCGTTTGCTTTAGGTAGGGTGGTGCAGTGTGCACTTCTGACTTTGTGTCTAGTTTCCCTGCTTGCTTTTGCTAAAGGTCCAGGTTGGTGTTAGTGCAGTGTGCACTTTAATTCGTGTTTAGCTTCCCTGCTTGTTTCCTTGTGGCTCCCCTGTTAGTTTCTGTTACTAGCACTTCTGTAGGTTTAGTGCTTGGTTAGTTTAGTGCTGTGGGGCACAGCTGTAGCTTGGTGTTTAGGAAGCACCTTTGCTAGTTTTTGTGGTTTTTTTTCCTTGTTTTTCCCTTGTGGCTCCCCGGTGTCCCTTTTAGTGCTAGGAGCACTTCTGGTTGTTTGGTGCATAGGAGCACCTTAGTTAGCTAAGAGTTGTAGAGCACTGCTTATAGCTTGGTGCTTAGTAGCACCTGTGTTAGCTTTGTGTTTAGTTCAATGCTCTGTTAGTTTAGGGCTTAGGAAGTCCCTTTGTTGAGCAGAGCTTAGGAGCTCCTGTTAGTTTAGGGCTTAGGAGGTCCCTTTGTTGAGCAGGGCTTAGGAGCTCCTGTTAGTTTAGGGCTTAGGAAGTCCCTTTGTTGTGCAGGGCTTAGGAGCACCCCTGGTAGGATAGGGCTTAGATTTGTCAGTTTAAGATTTAGGAGCACTTCAGTTAGTTGAGTACTTGGAGCACTCCTGCTTCAGCTTGTTCTAGTCCTGGTCCCTGTGTCGTCCAGTATCCGGTAAGTCCTGCCGGCCACTCAAACCCAGGGGCTCAACCCTTGGGGGGCAGTGGCTAAGTGCAGGTGAAGCTGTACGCTCCAGTCCAGTGTGCTCCAGTCCAGTGTTCCAGTCCTGTGTTCTCCAGTCCAGGGGATTCCAGTCCAGTGTTCCAGTCCTGTGTCCTCCAGTCCGGGGGATTCCAGTCCGTGTGTTCTGGCTCACTGGGCGGTGCCTGCAGTCCCTGCCGGTGCCGGTGTGCTTGACCAGCGTTGGTTGGTGGGTTTTGCCTGCTGCTGTCGCTCCTCGTCAGCAGCCCAAGGGCTCACGTTTGCTCCAGAGCCCGGCCCCGCGGGCTCTGAACCTGAGAACCTGACATTCCAAATGAACTGCCTGTAATAGTTTGCGAAACCTAAGAAGCGCTGGAGAGCCTTGCGCCCGGTGGGCTGCTGCCAGTGCAGAATGGCAGTCAACTTATTGGGATCCATATGCAGCCCGTGGTCCGAAATGATGTAGCCCAGGAAGAGCAGTTCAGAGCGATGGAACTCACATTTCTCCAGCTTCACATAGAGGTGGTTCTCCCTCAACCATTGCAGTACCACCTTCACATGTTCCAGGTGCTTTTCCTCAGTTCTTGAAAAAATTAAGATGTCATCCAGGTAAACCATCACAAACTTATACAAGCGATCTCTGAAGATATCATTCATGAAGGCCTGGAAGACAGCTGGGGCATTGGCTAGGCCGAACGACATTACTAGGTATTCGTAATGCTCATCGCGAGTGTTGAACGCCGTCTTCCACTCATCCCCCTCCTTGATCCGCACGATCAAGGAGGCCCCCCTGAGATCGAGCTTGGAGAAAATCTGGTCCCCCTGGAGGTGATCAAACATCTCAGAAATCAAGGGTAGGGGGTATTTGTTCTTCCGGGTGATAGCGTTAAGTCCTCTCTAATCAATGCAGGGACGCAACCCCCCCGTCTTTCTTTTCTACAAAGAAAAATCCAGCACCCGCTGGCGATTTAGATAGACGAATAAACCCCCGAGCTAGGTTTTCTCGGATATAATGAGGCATGGCTTCCCTCTCCGGACGAGACAGGGGGTATACTCGGCCCCAAGGGGGTTTGGCGCCTGGTAGCAGCTCTATGGCGCAATCATAGGAGCAGTGGGGAGGCAGAATCTCTGCTTGCTGCTTGGAAAAGACATCTCCAAAGGATTTATATGGCCCAGGTAACATCACATTGGCTTGATCCAGAGGAAGTGTCACAGAGGCTGGTGCAACCTTGTCCAAACATGCTTTCTGGCAGCCCGGGCCCCACGCCGCCAATTCACCCCAGGCCCAATCAATGATCAATGCAGGGGTTGTGCCGGCAAAGCCAGGGTAATCCCAGAATGATGGACTCAGTGGCCGACGGTAGGACGTAGAAGGAGATAACTTCCTTGTGTAAGACTCCTACCAGTATCGTTATAGGCAGAGTCCTGGAGCGTAAGACTCCCCGGACCAGTCCCAAAGCCACTGAAACAGTGATGGACTGGGGTAACGCCTCAGTGGAAATTTGATGAACCCGCACCAGGTCTACACTAATAAAGTTGCCTCCTGCACCCGAGTCAACTAATGCCTCAAAACAAGGGATATCCTTAATCACCAGCAAAACGGGCACCAAAACTTGCGTTCAAGGGGAGACGGACTTCGGCCCTGACCCTGTCTCCCTAGCAGGTATCAGGGCTGCTGGTTTCCCGATTTCTCTCTCTTCGGGCAATCACGGGCAAAGTGCCCCTTCACTCCACAATGCAGGCACAGTCCCTTAGAGCGTCTCCGCTGTCTCTCTTGGGCCGTTCGGTCCACTTGCATAGGTTCGGACCCATCTTGCCCTCCCGGCGACTGGAAGGCTGGGTTCTTGGGTGAACTCTTTGAGCTAGCCCCTCCAATCTGCTGACTGACGCGACGTTCACAGGCTCGTTCCCTGAAACGGATGTCCACCTGGGTACAGAGGCGGATGAGGTCATTCAGATCTGAGGGCAGCTCCTGACCTGTGAGTTCGTCCTTAATGTTGGCCGATACCCCATGCCAGAATACTGCAGTAAGGCTTGGATAATCTCAACCTAGCTCTGCGGCAAGGGTCCGAAATTGGATGGCGTACTCGCTCAGAGAGAGTTGACCCTGATGTAGGTTCAACAGCTGAGTAGCCGCCGAGGAGGGCTTCCCGGGTTCCTCGAAAATGAGCCTAAATTGCTTCAGAAACTCTGCCAAGTTATCCAGGAGGGGATCCCTCTTCTCCCATAATGGAGATGCCCAGGCCACAGCGGGTCCCGCCAGTAGGGAGATAATATAGGCCACCTTCGCCAGATTCGAAGGAAAATCCCGGGCCTGCAACTTGAAAACAAGTTGGCATTGATTGAGGAAGCCCCAGCAGGTCTTACTATCGCCCTCGTATCGAGGAGGCTGAGCCACCCGAATGGCTCGGCCACATGCGAGGGAACCCGATGGGGTACGAGCTGACAGGCCCTCCGCAGCCCCAGTGACGGTCAGCGAGTCCACGCGCTGACTCAGCGCGTTCATGACTCCTGATACCTGTTGTGGCTGAGCATGCAGTTGCTGGAGCAGCTGCATAGGAGATGGATCGGTCGAGCTCATGGCTTTGAAGTTCTGTAATCCGTTGGGTCGGTCGTAAGCCCTTGAGCCCTGGCCGAGACCAGCAGAGTGCCGACCAAGGCCAAGGGGAGACCGACCCACCACTGCATACCCCAGCTACGCAATACCCCTAACCTACCCTCCCCCGCAGCACCTCAGGAAGAAAGGGAAATAGGCATACAGGCGGGCCTCGTGACCGAACTGGAACCCAGGCACTCAGAGCCACTCGTGTGGGCCTCACGGCCGAACTGGAACCCAGACACACACAGGGAGGGGTGAGAGAGACCCCCCAGGACCCCAAGGTGCCAGCCACGCGCTGAACACCAGCCACAAGGCAAAGGGAGCAACAAAGGAACCAGAGCGGGGCCACACCCTCCCAGGGGACCAGCACAGGACAGGGGAACTAAATACAGGAAGCCTCTACAAGCCAGAGACAGGAGCAGCAAACAAAAGAAAAACCCTGGCCCCAGCCAAAAGCCATGGAAAAGACACAACAGAAGAGAAAGGAAATCTCTGACAGAACACCCAGAAGACAGAGGCAGAGCCACAGCACACAAAGGGTTAAACTTACTGAGCTAGCAGGCAGGCACACGAGGGGAGGGAGATCCTGAAAAAACAAACAAACAGAAAGAAAGCTCAGCCCCCGCTGAACAAACACACAGCTGGCTTCCCACTGAGAACTGCACACAGAGAGGGAGAGCCCAGCTGGAGGCAGTGAGCTGATTACAGTTCCAAACACACAGGCTGCAACCAGCTAACACAAACAGGGGCAGGGAAAAGGAATCCCTAAACAGAAACACAGATCAAAGCCAGAGCACATTCTGACTAAGACCTGCACGGCTTCCTACTAGTCACAAGGAAATATAATGCCAAAGCAGGAAGGGCAGGAGGAAGCAGGCTAAAGTACCCCCCCTGACGTCAGTCAGACCCTGCCAGCCAATCAGGAGTGAAGTCCACCCCCCTTCCCCTGCCAAACCGGCAGAATCATAACAATTCTTAAATGATGTGCAGGATGGGATATTGGGGTCTTCTTGACCTGCTCCTGACCCTGGTCCAGCTCCCCATTCTGCTGGCCACAGCCGCACAACATGGTCGATCCTAACAGTCGCTACCAGATTACAGTCTCGGGACCAAACCTAGTTGAGCTCAGAGCTTTGCTCCACAATCCCCAGTCGCACTTAGTGCCACTTTGTGCGGCTTTGGCTCTGTCCTGCAGGGCCTTGCCTGAGGGGTGCAGGTCCCTATTCCCTCACTCCTCTTCTCTTGCCTGTTTACACTGTTTGGGAATATTCCCCATAGGCTCCCCTGCAGCTCCCAGGCTTTCCAAAACTGCTCCTTTTGGCAGCACATACATCAAATAACAGAACTGCCAAGGGGGCCCCATCTTTGAAAGGGAGGTTTAAGCCATGCCCCCAGATCCGCCCCACTCTTATTAACGCCATTTCCTTCTGCCAATGGAAGAGGATGCTTCTTAGCACAGTGGTGTATCTACAATACAGTGAACACCCCCCCCCCCCAGGAGAAAAATTAAATTCCATTTTTCCCAAGATACTACGGATTGGGGGGGACCCTTTCAGAGCTCCAATAAACAACCCTGCCAAAAGCAAACATATTCCAGACCTATACAGACAATCTATCATAGCAATAGAAACTGAAATGCAAAATATCAGATATGCACATTTCCCAAAGCTGACACCTTATAATTAATAAATTTAGAAAAAAAAATAATTTTTCTACCTTTGTTGTTGGTCCAAGTGTCTCTTTTCTGCTTTTCTATTTTTTCTTAACTCTCTTCCAAGCTCTTGTCCTTTCCATCAACAGGCAGGGAGGCACTCTGGCAACAGAAGCGTGCCTTCTATTTCACTGGATGGAAAGGCATTTGCAGCAGTTTTCAGCTGCCCACCTAGTGGAAACTCAAAATGGGAAAGTGAGTTTCTGCAGCAGGACCTCCCTGGACCCAACAGAATGGGAGCTGGTGCTGGACACCTTCCACCTGGTAACTTGAAGGTGCAGCTTCCTAATAGATCTCATGGTGAACATCACATTGTCAGAGTTTCCAGGTTTTTCGGCAGAAAACGGAAAGTCGGTTCAGATAGTAGAGCTGCTCTTCTTCAGCCTTGGCTGGAGTCAGCCCTGCTTTGTGTTCCTGCCGTCATTGTGGGTTGGTCATTGATTTGCTCCGGATTGGCCCAGGAGACCGGTGTATGTGTGCTTGATTCGTTGTCTAGTGGGAAACCGTTTGTCTTCCTCTGAGTCACGGACTCCTCCATTAGGGTCCCATTCGGATGGAGGATCCCTCCTGCTTTGGTCCATAGCCTGGCTCTTGAGAAGCCAAAATGGAGAAGGAAAGGATATGCTAGCAATATCACTGCAACTTTACTTATGAGGAAAAAACACTCAACTTTAGCTGTGAATGCTTGTGTCTGGTGAATTTTGAAGCATGATGCCCTGAATGGGTGCCTCTGTTTCGGGCCTCATTGCCACACATATATTTTTTTTTTTTGTTACATTCATGGCAGGCTCAAAGTGACTTACAGGTACTTATTTGTACCTGGGGCAATGGAGGGTTAAGTGACTTGCCCAGAGTCACAAGGAGCTGCCTGTGCCTGAAGTGGGAATTGAACTCAGTTCCCCAGGACCAAAGTGATCAGATCACCTGAAAACATTGGTAACTTGCAAATACTGGAGACGCAATCGATGAACATCAAGACAAAAAAGCAAGTGAAAATCCAACCTGCAATACTACTACTACTACTTATCATTTCTATAGCGCTACTAGACGTACGCAGCGCTGTACACTTGAACATGAAGAGACAGTCCCTGCTCGATAGAGCTTACAGTCTAATTAGGACAAGCAAACAGTACAAACAAGAGATAAGGGAATATTAAAGTGAGGATGGTTAAATACAAGTGAATAAGGGTTAGGAGTTAAAAGCAGCACCAAAAGGTGGGCTTTTAGCTTAGATTTGAAGACAGCCAGAGATGGAGCTTGATGTACCGGCTCAGGAAGTCTATTCCAGGCATATGATGCAGCAAGATAAAAGGAACGGAGTCTGGAGTTAGCAGTGGAGAAGAAGGGTGCAGATAAGAGAGATTTACCCAGTGAACGGAGTTCCCGGGGAGGAATGTAGGGAGAGATGAGAGTGGAGAGGTACTGAGGAGCTGCAGAGTGAATGCACTTATAGGTCAATAAGAGGAGTTTGAACTGTATGCAGAAACAGATAGGAAGCCAGTGAAGTGACTTGAGGAGAGGGCTAATATGAGCATAACGACACTGGCAGAATATTAGTCGTGCAGCAGAATTTTGAACAGATTGAAGAGGAGAGAGATGGCTAAGTGGGAGACCTGTGAGAAGCAAGTTGCAATAGTCTAAGTGAGAGGTGATAAGAGTGTGGATGAGGGTTCTGGTAGTGTGCTCAGAAAGGAAAGGGCGAATTGTGGTGATATTATAGAGAAAGAAATGACAGGTTTTAGCAGTGTGCTGAATATGTGCAGTGAAGGAGAGGGAGGAGTCGAAGATGACCCCAAGCTTACAAGCTGATGAGACAGGAAGGATGAGAGTGTTATCCACAGAAATAGAGAGTGGGGGAGGAGGAGAGGTTGGTTTAGGGGGAAAGATAAGAAGCTCAGTCTTGGTCATGTTTAGTTTCAAATGGCGCTGAGATATCCAGGCAGCAATGTCAGACAGGCAGGCTGATACTTTGGCCTGGATTTCGGCTGAGACTTCTGGTGTGGAGAGGTAGATCTGGGAGTCATCAGCGTAAAGATGATACTAAAAACCATGGGATGAGATATAGATGGAGAAAAGAAGAGGTCCCAGGACAGATCCCTGAGGTACACCAACTGACAGTGGGATAGAAGTAGAGGAGGATCCACCAGAGTATATACGAAATGTATGCTGGGAGAGATAAGAAGAAAACCAGGAATCTCTTTCCTTAATAGAGAGCATAAAAAGAGGCTGCCTAAGATGAAAAGCCAAAACCACCCTAGGAAGACAAGAAGGAAAGGTACAAATAGTCACTCTTGAATCCGACAAAAGGAAGGAACAGATCTCTGTCTGACCGTGCCTGTAGCTCAAACTCTATGAACTGAGGTTACAGCTACTAGATGGATAGATTTAAACGGAAGATCTTTCGAAGTAGCCTACTTCAAAGGGAGCCTTTTTTTTTTTTTTAAGAGCCCGCAAGACCATCCTAAGGTTCCACTCAGGACAAGGACAATGAAGAGAAGGCCTAAGACAATGAGCCCCTTTCAAGAAATGAACCCCATCTTTATGAGAAAAGAATGAGGAATCCAGAATCTAATCTCAGTAACAGGAATGAGCCACCACCTAAACCTTAAAGAGTTATAAGCGAGATCATCCTTCAAGATAGAGTGGAGGAGTGGCCTAGTGGTTAGGGTGGTGGACTTTGGTCCTGGGGAACTGAGTTCAATTCCCACTTCAGGCACAGGCAGCTAGCTCCTTGTGACTCTGGGCAAGTCACTTAACCCTCCATTGCCCCAGGTACAAATAAGTACCTGTAAGTCGCTTTGAGCCTGCCATGAGTGGGAAAGTATGGGGTACAAATGTAACAAAAAAAAAATATGTGTGGCAATGAGGCCCGAAACAGAGGCACCCATTCAGGGCATCATGCTTCAAAATTCACCAGACACAAGCATTCACAGCTAAAGTTGAGTGTTTTTTCCTCATAAGTAAAGTTGCAGTGATATTGCTAGCATATCCTTTCCTTCTCCATTTTAGCTTCTCAAGAGCCAGGCTATGGACCAAAGCAGGAGGGATCCTCCATCCGAATGGGACCCTAATGGAGGAGTCCGTGACTCAGAGGAAGACAAACGGTTTCCCACTAGACAACGAATCAAGCCCACATACACCGGTCTCCTGGGCCAATCCGGAGCAAATCAATGACCAACCCACAATGACGGCAGGAACACAAAGCAGGGCTGACTCCAGCCAAGGCTGAAGAAGAGCAGTTCTACTATCTGAACCGACTTTCCGTTTTCTGCCGAAAAACCTGGAAACTCTGACAATGTGATGTTCACCATGAGATCTATTAGGGAGCTGCACCTTCAAGTTACCAGGTGGAAGGTGTCCAGCACCAGCTCCCATTCTGTTGGGTCCAGGGAGGTCCTGCTGCAGAAACTCGCTTTCCCATTTTGAGTTTCCACTAGGTGGGCAGCTGAAAACTGCTGCAAATTCCTTTCCATCCAGTGAAATAGAAGGCACGCTTCTGTTGCCAGAGTGCCTCCCTGCCTGTTGATGGAAAGGACAAGAGCTTGGAAGAGAGTTAAAAAAAAATAGAAAAGCAGAAGAGAGACACTTGGACCAACAGCAAAGGTAGAAAAATCATTTTTTTTTCTAAATTTATTAATTATAAGGTGTCAGCTTTGGGAAATGTGCATATCTGATATTTTGCATTTCCGTTTCTATTGCTATGATAGATTGTCTGTATAGGTCTGGAATATGTTTGCTTTTGGCAGGGTTGTTTATTGGAGCTCTGAAAGGGTCCCCCCCCAATCCGTAGTATCTTGGGAAAAATGGAATTTAATTTTTCTCCTGGGGGAGGGGGGGGTGTTCACTGTATTGTAGATACACCACTGTGCTAAGAAGCATCCTCTTCCATTGGCAGAAGGAAATGGCGTTAATAAGAGTGGGGCGGATCTGGGGGCATGGCTTAAACCTCCCTTTCAAAGATGGGGCCCCCTTGGCAGTTCTGTTATTTGATGTATGTGCTGCCAAAAGGAGCAGTTTTGGAAAGCCTGGGAGCTGCAGGGGAGCCTATGGGGAATATTCCCAAACAGTGTAAACAGGCAAGAAAAGAGGAGTGGGGGAATAGGGACCTGCACCCCTCAGGCAAGGCCCTGCAGGACCGAGCCAAAGCCGCACAAAGTGGCACTAAGTGCGACTGGGGGTTGTGGAGCAAAGCTCTGAGCTCAACTAGGTTTGGTCCCGAGACTGTAATCTGGTAGCGACTGTTAGGATCGACCATGTTGTGCGGCTGTGGCCAGCAGAATGGGGAGCTGGACCAGGGACAGGAGCAGGTCAAGAAGACCCCAATATCCCATCCTGCACATCATTTAAGAATTGTTATGATTCTGCCAGTTTGGCAGGGGAAGGGGGGTGGACTTCACTCCTGATTGGCTGGCAGGGTCTGACTGACGTCAGGGGGGGTACTTTAGCCTGCTTCCTCCTGCCCTTCCTGCTTTGGCATTATATTTCCTTGTGACTAGTAGGAAGCCCTGCAGGTCTTAGTCAGAATGTGCTCTGGCTTTGATCTGTGTTTCTGTTTAGGGATTCCTTTTCCCTGCCCCTGTTTGTGTTAGCTGGTTGCAGGGTGTGTGTTTGGAGCTGTAATCAGCTCACTGCCTCCAGCTGGGCTCTCCCTCTCTGTGTGCAGTTCTCAGTGGGAAGCCAGCTGTGTGTTTGTTCAGCAGGGGCTGAGCTTTCTTTCTGTTTGTTTGTTTTTTCAGGATCTCCCTCCCCTCGTGTGCCTGCCTGCTAGCTCAGTAAGTTTAACCCTTTGTGTGCTGTGGCTCTGCCTCTGTCTTCTGGGTGTTCTGTCAGAGATTTCCTTTCTCTTCTGTTGTGTCTTTTCCATGGCTTTTGGCTGGGGCCAGGGTTTTTCTTTTGTTTGCTGCTCCTGTCTCTGGCTGTAGGGGCTTCCTGTATTTAGTTCCCCTGTCCTGCGCTGGTCCCCTGGGAGGGTGTGGCCCCGCTCTGATTCCTTTGTTACTCCCTTTGCCTTGTGGCTGGTGTTCAGCACGTGGCTGGCACCTTGGGGTCCCGGGGGGACTCCTGGGTCTCTTTCACCCCTCCCTGTGTGTGTCTGGGTTCCAGTTCAGCCGTGAGGCCCGCACAAGTGGCTCTGAGCGCCTGGGTTCCAGTTTGGTCGCGAGGCCCGCCTGTATGCCTATTTCCCTTTCTTCCTGAGGTGCTGCGGGGGAGGGTAGGTTACGGTTATTGCGTAACTGGGGTGTGCAGTGGTGGGTCGGTCTCCCCTTGGCCTGGGTCGGCGCTCTGCTGGCCTCGGCCAGGGCTCAAGGGCTTATGACCAACCCAATGGATTACAAGAATATTCCACCCATCCCCGGCAGGGTGGGTTTGGTTTTTTTTGTTTCTTTGTATTTTAAAATTTTATTAAATTTTGTTAATTGTGATTAACGCAGCGATGAATGTGCTAATCATTAATTGAGATTTTAAAAATTAATTGTGATTAATGATTAACCCTCCCCTGCCCGCATCCCAGTTTGGCATCTCTGCCTCCGCTCCCGGACCGCCGGCAGCTCTCCTCTCCCCTATCCTTCCAGTTTATACGTTGGGTGGGCGATTCTGGCACTGGAGAAATAGATTACATGAGTTGATGTTTTTGAGCGAAGGGCAGTAAGAGGTTCCCCTAAAAAGAGGAAGGAATTTCTGGGCATTTGGGGCCCATATATTCAATCGTTGCACACTCGGGATAGAAGTATGGTTGTTAATTCCCTTTGATTCGGGGGGGGGGGGGGGGGGAGGGTAGGTTTGATATTTGTTACAGATCACAGATGGGGAGGTATTTCATAGGGGATTTGTAGTATAGGAGGGGGAAGGGATGAGAAGGATTCTAGGGGTTAGATTGGGGAATTTTTCTTAGGTGAGAGGGGGCGTGAGGGATGGCGGGGGATGTGGCCTATATGGATATTTTGTTGACTTATGGAAAGGGGTGGGATTTTATTTTGGTTTATTGATACTGTTGAGGAATGGAGTTTAGACTAGTTGAGGGGGAGAAGGAGGGGGGAAACTCAGGATGAGGGATAGCTTAGGGGACCTCTGTTACATATGTACAACAGGTGTGAATTTTGACTCTTGTGGTGGGTTGGTTGAGGACCTCATCAATAATAATAGTAACATTTAAATGTACAGTTTTAGTAATGGTGAGTTGGGGGGGTGGGGGGACAAAATTACTAAAAGCTTGATGTCCGGCTGTATTGTTACATTTTATGAGATACGTTGGGATCTTGGAATCTGTGTTCATTCCTTGTTGATTTTGTTTATTTTGATGTGTCATCAATAAAAATTGTTGAAAAAAAAAAGTAGAAGATACAAACGAATCTTTATTGGTTGATACACAAACCAAAAAAATGCCCAATACAGGCTGTGTTTGCCCACATAAGGGCTGTGTCAGGGGCAAAACACCTCTTGAGGAAAGGCATCATTACTATCGAAGACAAAGCTGTGCACATATACATCTATCGAAACGTTCTCCAGAAGATGGCAGCGTACACGCCAACATATAGCTGACCTCTGAAAGCTTTTATGTGTTCCAGACTGTCCATAGCTCCAGGAGACTGATATGAAGCTTAGTCTCCTGAACAGACCAGTGAACCTAATGACAGAATTCACAAAAGTGTGGGATAACAGAGCATTTGTATCCAGGGGCGTAGCCAGACACCCAATTTTGGGTGGGCCTAGGCCCAAGATGGGTGGGCAGAAGAACCTCGCCTCATCCCACAGGTGATTTGGTTTCTCCTTGTCTCGCCTGCATGCCATATGATCTCTCAAACATCCCCCCTCTCCCGCGTACCTTTTAAATAGCATATTTTCACCAGCAGTAAGCAGCAACTAATACACACTGCTCATATTGGCCCCACACTCTTCCCTCTAATGCAACTTCCTGTTTCCACCTAGGCAGAAATACATCAGAGGGCAGGCTGTGGGGCCGGTGCGAGCAGTATGTATGTCGCTGCTCACTGCAGGTGAAGATCTGCTACTTACAAGGTATGCAAGAGGGACACTTGTTGGGAGTTTTCGGCTGGTGGGCCTTGGGGATCCCTGCCAGCCACATCATAGGTATGCTGTTATTGGGTGGGCCTGAACCCAAAGTGGGTGGGCCTGGGCCCACCCAAGCCCACCCTTGGCTACGCCACTGTTTGTATCTAGAAAGAGAATGAAAGCAAAGCAAAACTTTAATGACCTTTACACTTTTAAGAACGCACAGGGCAGCAGGTTCAGGGCCGGTCTTAGCAAGTGCGGGGCCCTATGCAGACCAATTTGGTGGGGCCCCATCCTAGCCCCACCCCACCGTACCCCTGCCCCCACCGTAGCCCCGCCCCCACCCTAGCTCCACCCCATTGATAAGATTATTCCATTTTAGAACATTTTTTTATTTATGAAATTTCAAATAAAGACAAATGAAGCTAAACTTGTACAAAAAACTGATTGAAATAATAAGCACAATGCTATCATGAAACCTCCCCTCCCCAGAAATTATTCAGTTCAAGTCCACTACAATTAGTAGTTCCAATTCTCATAACAAAGGAGAATAAAGGAAAAATATTAAGAAAAGATTCAGTACTTTCAAATTCCCCTATTACTCTGTAACCCATATATGCAATAAAATAAAAATGAAATGAAAAGATATACAATAAAATAAAGTGATGTGTGAAATATAATGTACAATATAAAATCATATAGACCACCAAGGTATTAAAATTGTTTTAAAATATATACCACAACTCTCTGACTCAAGAAGACTCCGACTCTGTCATCCATAATTGTCTGACAACACACAGAAAAAAAATAAGTAAAAAAAAAAAAGTCACAATTAATACCTTATACACCAATATACCAGCCATACGGAAAATGCAGATTATCAACAATATGAAGCTAGCAAGGGATCATAATATCACAATTCTCATGTAGAGCCACAAAACACCCTTTTAGAGAGAGTGTGTCATGATTTAGGCTCTACACCCTTTCCGATGTTTGGTGCCACCTTAGTAAGGCCAACACACAATCTCTCCACTGCAAAACACTATACACAAACGTGTGCAAAAACACACTCATAACCTTAACAAACCATAAACAGCACTAATTCCAAGGACAGGACGAGCTACAACCTTATGCGTGGCGTGGAAAGGCAACTGTAATTACACCTGGCTCTAAAACACCAGTGCACAACCTAGTGAAAAAAAACAAAAGGGATTCAAACTATACGCTAGCAGAATACTGCACCTTCCTTGATCACACCTGAAAAACACATGAAGGCAAAATACTGAACTGGAAATTTACCTCAAGAAGTCAGACTCAGCATGCAGCATTACTACAAAAATTGAAACGTACATGAAAAATATCACAGATGCACATTTCCAAAAACTGACATATTCCAATTAATAAATCCTGAATAAAATAGTTTTTTCTACCTTTGTTGTCTGGTGACTTTGTTTTTCTGATCATGCTGGCTCAGTATCCGATTGTGCTGCTATCTGTCCTCTTAACTCCGTTTCCAGGGCTTCCTTTCCATATATTTCTTTACTTTCCGCCTTTCTTCTTCATTTCTTGCCCTACATCCGTAAGTAAAAGCTGGGTCCTCCGCAGACTTGACTGTCCAGTGGATCCAGCTTCTGCCTATTTTCTATATCCATGTGCACTTTTTCTCCTCTCTTCCTTTTCCCTCACCTCATCTCCTTCCTCACTCTTCCCTCGCCTCCATCCGTGTCCAGCATTTCTTCTCTCTCCTCCATCCACCCATGTCCAGCGACCCTCCTGTCCCCCCTGCCATCCATCTATGTCCAGCAACCCCCCCTGTCCCCTCTGCCCTCCCCTGCCATCCACCTATGTCCAGAGACCCCCTCCCCTCCATCCACCCATGTCCAGCGACCCTCCTGTGCCCCCTGCCCTCCACCTATGTCCAGAAACCCCCTCCCCTGCCATCCACCCATGTCCAGCGACCCTCCTGTGCCCCCTGCCCTCCACCTATGTCCAGAAACCCCCCTCCCCTGCCATCCACCCATGTCCAGCGACCCTCCTGTGCCCCTGCCCTCCACCTATGTCCAGAAACCCCCCTCCCCTGCCATCCACCCATGTCCAGCGACCCTCCTGTGCCCCTGCCCTCCACCTATGTCCAGAAACCCCCCTCCCCTGCCATCCACCCATGTCCAGCGACCCTCCTGTCCCGCCTGCCATCCACCTATGTCCAGAAACCCCCTCCCCTGCCATCCACCCATGTCCAGCGACCCTCCTGTGCCCCCTGCCCTCCACCTATGTCCAGAAACCCCCCTCCCCTGCCATCCACCCATGTCCAGCGACCCTCCTGTGCCCCTGCCCTCCACCTATGTCCAGAAACCCCCCTCCCCTGCCATCCACCCATGTCCAGCGACCCTCCTGTGCCCCTGCCCTCCACCTATGTCCAGAAACCCCCCTCCCCTGCCATCCACCCATGTCCAGCGACCCTCCTGTCCCGCCTGCCATCCACCTATGTCCAGAAGCCCCCTCCCCTCCATCCACCCCATGTCCAGTGACCTTCCTGTCCCCCCTGCAAACTGCCCTCCACCTATGTCCAGTAACCCCCCGTCCCCCCTGCCCTCCACGCGAGTCTCCTCGTTCCCCTGCTGCTCCCCCTCCCTCCAGCCACCTGAGACCCCTCCCGTCTGAGCCCCCCCTCCCCGACCTGCCAAACGACCCTCTTCTGCCACCCGAGCCGCCCGCACCTCACCTGACCCAGCATTTTTAAAAAACCTCCAAGCGGCGGTGTCTCGCGTCTGAGAGAAGAAAACTCGCTTCGTCGTTGGCTGGCCTTCCCTCAAGTCCCGCCCTCTGATGTAACTTTCGCAAGGGTGGGACTTGAGGGAAGGCCGGCCAACGATGAAGCGAGTTTTCTTCTCTCAGACGCGAGGCACCGCCGCTTGGAGGTTTTTAAAAAATGCTGGGTCAGGTGAGGTGCGGGCGGGTCGGGTGGCAGAAGAGGGTCATTTGGCGGGTCGGGGAGGGGGGCTCAGATGGGAGGGGTCTCAGGTGGCTGGAGGGAGGGGGAGCAGCAGGGGAACGAGGAGACTCGCGTGGCGGGACATGGGTGGAGGGCTGCCGAGCGTGGTCGGAGAGGCGAGGCAGAGGCGAGGCGCGGGGCCCCCTCGGTCGCCTCTGCCTAAGACCGGCCCTGAGCAGGTACAACACTAAACAAAGGCATAGAGATGTGTGTAACCTGTGTGGAGTGGCAGATAGAATGCCCTACAAGGAGTGACAAGTATAACTCTAACCATTTCTAAGGGAAGAGTGGAGGAGTAGCCTAGTGGTTAGTGCAGCGGACTCTGATCCTGGGGAACTGGGTTCAGTTCCCACTGCAGCTCCTTGTGACTCTGGGCAAGCCACTTAACCCTCCATTGCCCCTGGTACAAAATAAGTACCTGAATATATGTAAAGCACTTTGAACGTAGGTTGCAAAAACCACAGAAAGGCGGCATGTCAAGTCCCATTTCCCTTTCCCTTATGACATCACAATATCAGAAGTGAGCCAAGCCATTATGACATCACTGATGAGGTTGGCTCTTATTAGTGGAATGAGTGGAGGAGTAGCCTAGTGGTTAGTGCAGCGGACTCTGATCCTGGGGAACTGGGTTCAGTTCCCACTGCAGCTCCTTGTGACTCTGGGCAAGCCACTTAACCCTCCATTGTCCTAGGTACAAATAAGTACCTGTATATAATATAATGTAGTTGGAAAAACCACAAAAAGGCAGTATATAAGTCCTATTCCCTTCCCTTCCTGGGCATACTAGATAGACCATTCAGGTATTTATGTGCTGTCATAGCTTAGCAGAGTTTAAAAAGGGGTTGGACGGTTTCCTAAAGGACAAGTCCATAAACCGCTACTAAACGGACTTGGAAAAATCCAAAATCCCAGGAATAACATGTATAGAATGTTTGTACGTTTGGGAAGCTTGCCAGGTGCCCTTGGCCTGGATTGGCCGCTGTCGTGGACAGGATGCTGGGCTTTACTTATGTACTTTTTATTTTGTGTGTTTATGGACTTGTCCTTTAGGAAACCATCTAACATCCTTTTAAACTCTGCCAAGCTAACCGGAGAATGTGGTAAAGGCGGTTAGCTTAGCAGAGTTTAAAAAGGGGTTAGACGGTTTCCTAAAGGACAAGTCCATAAACCACTACTAAATGGACTTGGGAAACATCCACAATTCCAGGAATAACATGTATAGAATGTTTGTACGTTTGGGAAGCTTGCCAGGTGCCCTTGGCCTGGATTGGCCGCTGTCGTGGACAGGATGCTGGGGCTCGATGGACCCTTGGTCTTTTCCCAGTGTGGCATTACTTATGTACTTATGTCATTTACTATGTTACCTCAAACAGAAAGAATGGAAGGATATCCAGCACAGAGTAGCAGTTAAAACTGTAAACAAAGGCAGGGAAGGGGGTAACCTGCACAGATTGGTATTATAATCCTAAACATCTTACTTGTCTTTATCTGCTATCATTTACTACTTTGTAAGAAATCAAGAGGAGGGTCGTCATAACAGGGAAGTAAAAAAAGAAAAGAAAGAATCACGAAGGAGTAAATCAGGCAACCTAGAAAAGAGTAAGAAAGTCTGAGTGAGAAAAAGAGAGATGCACAAATTAAGAAGATAGTAATCTATTACAGTTACTCCTAGTGATCAATGTGTAAAATTCATTAAAGGCACATTTAAAGAACACTCTTTGGAGAAGTGGGGTCAATGGAGGGAACGAGAAATTTAAAGACTGATTTGAAATGCAGAAGGAGCAGAACTAGTGAAAGAAATAAGAGCCCACTGGCTTGTAAAGATTTGCTTGCCTCCCCAAATCCTTTTGAGTTAAAACAGAGATTAAATGGTTGCACAGTCTTATATATGAAAAGTCAGTAACTCCATGAAATGTTTGTAAGACATCACAAATGTATAAAAGGGAAGACATGGAGGGGCATTTTCGATATGACGTCTAAGTCTAACTTTGGACATTTCGCACAAAACGTCCAAAATGCAAATAGGAAAGAAGATCATTTTCAAAAAAGGAAAACATTTTTTAAAAATACTCTTTCAAACAAGGTTTTGTTCTTTGTGCGTGTTTTTTTAATTTTTGAAAGAAAAAAAAAAAAACGTCCAAGTGAAAAATGTAGAAAATCAAGCCATTGGGCTGGTGAGTTTTCGAGGGCTCACAGTTTCCACCACAAGTGTAACAGGTAGAGGGAGGTATGGGCCTGGGTCCACCTGTCAATGCAGTGCACCCACCCAGTAGACTACTCCAGGGACCTGCATAGGCCACTCTAATGAACCTGAGTACAACATCTGAGGCTTAGCAAGTAATCACATTTTTGGGGGGGTGGAAGGGGGTCAGTGACCACTGGTGGAGTAAAGGGAGGTCATCCTTGATTCCCTCCAGTGGTCATCTGGTCATTTAGGGCACCTTTTTATGCTTTATTCGTTATAAAAACAGGTCTAGCTCAAAACCACATTAGTTTTTAGTCCTGGATGGTTTTGATTTGTCTAAAGAGAATCCATGTGCGTGGAGAACTCAATAGATCCCACGAAATGTAAAATGTAAACAAAAAGGTGGGAATGTGAGCCAGACTATCCAATAACTGGACCTAAAGTCAAGTTTTAAAAAATAAACAATATTTATTAATTTTCAAGCAAATAATAATAAAATAATTCCACATTAAAAATGACTCGACACAACGTTGTGTTTCGGCCAGATGGCCTACATCAGGAGTCTATAAACAAAAAATAATAAATAAATACATGAATAAGATGTACATTGAAAGAAAGTTCGATGAAAAAGGACATTTAAAATATAGAATATCATAAACTATACCATGTTGATATAAATACTAATATAAATGGTATGTCAAAAAATGATAAAATAATGATAAAATGATGATAAACCGAAACATGTTGAGAGGCATAACTTTGAATGCAGAAAACATACATTAAACTAAATGCATGTAAAGAAAACACTTACATAAAATATAAAATGTAAATTATAGGATGACAACACATCCTGCAATTCTAGACTTCCATATCCAGGCTTTGTAAAAACGAGATTTGGATATCCATGCAATATGAATGTCTAAATACCAATTTTCAGATGTCCAAAACAAGAATAAAGCTTTTAAAATAAGGGCCATAATGTCAAAAGAAAATACTTATAGCATTAGTTAATAACATAAAGCAAAATCCACATTTAATAAAAATGTAAAATACATAAAGATATTTACAATAAAACATTTTGCAACTATCAAACTTTCACTAAATTTGAATTATATAACAAACATTTTCCCTCTAACTAAGGCAGAAAGGAGGATGCTTAACCATAAGACTATACCAATCCCTCACAATAAATAAAAAATACTATCTCAAAATTTGAGCAACTGTAACAGCTATAACCACACTCCAACATCACAACACTAAATCCTACTAAATCTCTCATAGCTCATTGCTACTCCCAAAGAACTATCTATCAGATAACCCCCCCCCCCCCCCTTAAATTCATCTCTGGGTGTGACCCAGCTCTGGCAGATGCAGCACCGGAGAGGCAGTCCATGCGGACTGGACAACCACAGGCCCTCTTAGTCATGCAGCTGATCCTAGTTTGACTTCAAGCTTTGCTCTTTCTTTCTCACCCTCTGCCTCAATTTATGAGTCAGGCCTTGACAGCAATGGGAATTAGTGGCGTAGCCAGACTTGACATTTTGGGTGGGCCCAGAGCTAATATGGGTGGTCACTATGTATATAGGTATGAGTAGAATAAATTAAGTGCACTTGGGGGCTCTTTTACTAAGTGGTGGTAGCTGCAAAGTGCACCTATTACCCACGGAAACAGCTGTCCTGCATCAACATAAACCCAGTGGCGTAGCCAGACAACCAATTTTGGGTGGGCCTGAGCACAAAGTGGGTGGGCACAAATTTTTCTCTCTCCCCCAGCACTTCCCAACTCAGAATATAAATACTTTAGCTGGTGAGGATCCCCAATCTCCGTCAGCTGGGAACCTCCACCAGAGATGGCCAGAATTCCTCCCCGCCAAGCCCAGCAGGCAGTAGCAACTCCTCGAGCCACTGATGCCAGCACCCCATACATGCTTAGTTGTCAGTGGCTCCAGGATGCTGCCCCCATCTGCCAAGCTCGGCGGAAGGCAGCTCCAGCCAGCCCCGGAAGAGATCCCCAGCTGGCAAGGCTTGGGGATCATCACTAGCCACAGCAAGGTTCAGGGCTGCTGTTAACCATGCTGGTGACCAGGGCAGAATAAAGAAGCCCCTCCCCCAATTCCCTCTCCTCTCCAATCTCTTCACCTGCCATTACAGTCACACTGACAGACCCTCACAAATTACAGAACAAGGGATCACAAATTAGAAATAAAAATATGTAGACAAAATTGAACTGGGAACCCTCAGCATGCACTGCAACACTGGAGAAAAAAAACCCCAAAAGGCAATTTCCTTTTCTAAACACAATAAAAAGACATCCACTATGCACATTTTCCAAAGCTAACATTCCATTTAAAACATTCAAAATAAAATGATTTTTCTACCTTTATTGTCTGGACATTTTATTTTTCCATCATGTTGGTTCCAATTTCTCTTTCCCGCTTTCCTGTCTTCTGCTAATTCTTCAAGCGGCTGTCCATTTTTCTTTTTTCTCCTGTCATTTCATTTCCTCACTACACCTGCCTCTGAAATATTGATATTTCCATTTTAGCTCTTTCCTTTCTTTCTTTTCTGCCTCTGTACACTCAAATTTCATCCTCTTTCTAAATCTTTTCCTTCAGATATCTATCACATTTCCATTTCCTTTCACCCACTAGCTCTCCCATTCCCCATCTCTCTCCTTCCCAGCCTATCATCCCTTTCCATCTTCAATCTACGCACCATTACCATATTTCTATCCCTGTAATCACTGTTCTCTCATTTCTTTCCTTGCCATCTCCACTCCTTGGGCCTGTTCCCCATGCTTTCCACCATTCCCAGTGTCTCCCTCCCTCCACCCTTCCAGCCCAGCATCTGTTCCCTCTTTCTCCCATCCTCACCCTCTAGCCTGATATCTCCCTATCCCTTTTACCTCCCACCACCAGCATCTTCCTGTCCCATATCTCTCCCCTCCCCCATTGTTCAGCATTTTCCCCTTTCTCTTCCCTACCATCCATTGTCCATCTTCTGTCCCTGGATCCATCTTCCTTCTTTCTACCCTCCCCCGCTTGTGCATCTCTCCTTTTCTCTCCTCTACCTTCATGTCCAACTTTTCTCCCTCTCCCTGCCTTCAGCCCCTGGTCTAACATCTCTCCCCCCCCCCCCATAGCATCTCTCCATCCTTCCCCTCACCTCAATGCCATGTTCAACATTTCCCCTCTCATCTCTCCCTCCTTTCCTTCCACTTCCATGTCCAACACTTTTTTTTCTCTCTCTGGTCCTTTACCACTCTGCAGCCTTTCCCTCCCTCTCCCCATCCCACCCCACCCATATCCAACAATTCACCCTCTCTTTCCCCTTGCAGCATCTCTCCATTCCTCCACCCCACCTAGCACTACCCTGTCTCACTCCCTTACCCCAACAGTGCTCCTGTCTCTCCCTCTCTCCTTGACCTCTCAAGCCACCTACCAGCATGCTGCACCTTTTTCCCCTCTCCCCCCAGCCACCCGCTAACTGACATGCTGCAGCTGCACCTTTTCGCCATCATCGTTGTTCTCTCCCACCTCCAAGCACCCGCTGGCGCGCCGCAGGCCCTACCTCCCCTTCCATCCCCACCGGACATCTGCAACGGAGTTGCCGCACGCTGCCGCTACACAACTGCTTCCTTCCAGCTGGCCTCACCTTTTCCGATACTCTTCTTTCTGAAGAGGCGGGGCCAGCGCAGAGGAAGCAGTCATAGCAGTGTGTGGATGGTCCTGGCGCCGTGCGGCTCAGCGAAGCTAACACCACTGATGGGGATGACCGATGACAGGGGAGGGAGCAAGCCGGCTGGGAGGGAACAAAACCTGTGACGCAACGCGGGTGGCTGGGAGGGAAAGCTGAACTCGCGCTTTTTCGTTCACTGAGTTGCACCGTTGCTGGGTGGGC
Source organism: Microcaecilia unicolor (assembly GCF_901765095.1). Lineage (NCBI taxonomy): Eukaryota > Metazoa > Chordata > Amphibia > Gymnophiona > Siphonopidae > Microcaecilia > Microcaecilia unicolor. The sequence continues at coordinate 759,315,437 of NC_044031.1, read as the reverse complement.
CCGAGCCCAAAGTGGGTGGGCCCAGGCCCATCCAGGCCCACCCGTGGCTACGCTCCTGCAAACCTCTTCCATAAATGTGGGTAGCAGAAGTATAATAAAGTAACCTTCTTTCTAAAGCTTTGCAGCCCCAAACCCCACAATCTAGATCAGTGGCTGGGACACACCCAACAGATATGTTCATTTAGGCGACACACTGAACACTGCAGTCTGTGGCAGAACCAAATAAGAGCCCAAATATTATTTAGTTTAAAAAAAAAAGGTTGCAAGGAAAATATAAAACTCTCAATTCAATAATCATTCATTTACACAAATTAATACATTTAAATTTTTCACAAATGTTAACATATCAAAAACCACATACTTTACCCCTCCTGTTCTGTACTCACTAGGCATCTGTGACTTTCTTTTTAGGGTTTTGCTTTTTGTGTCTCCTTCTTCCTGACAGGACAGTTGATAAGAGGTTCCAGCAGATTCAGTCGAATTCTCACTGCATGGCTGGATGTCCTCCGATTTCAATGATCTCAGGTTCAGCATATGTGCAGCCTACATCAGACCCACTGGACGCAGCAATCTCATGGCTCCAATATTAGACAATGGAAGTCATCCTCTTCGGTTACATTCTGGAACTGGAAATGTATTAGGGAGCAAAGGTGTAATAAACACTGGTGCTGGTTTTGATTGTGTACATTCTCCACTAGGCTGTCAGTAGCTGCATCTCTAGACTGGAGCACTGAATCTTCCTGGGATACCAGTCCATTTTCTGTAAACTCTTGAGCCATTCTAGTGGCAGTGTTGGAGGTGCTTGCCTGAGTCCCCCCGTCAGTAGTAGAAGGTATTTCATTCACCTGCACAGAGTCTGTAAATGTGCCACGTGAAAAGGCCATCTTTTCAGAGATCTATGGCCCTGAAAGCTTAATCCAACAAGGATTTCAGAAGAAACTGAGTTCAATGCAGATAAGCTGAGTTCAGGAACAAAACCATGTGTAAAAACTGATCTGTGAAACAGAAAATTAAACAGGATTTTATCAATAGAAGCTCCACAACCCCATTAATAAAGCAAGAACATTTCAAAAGAGTACAGAAACCCTAAAAGAATAAACCCATAAACCCTTCAAGAACAACTCAAAACCCCGCCTGAAAATGATGAGTTCCTCAGGCCAACCCTCAGCACCGATCACCTACTCCCTTAAAACACAAGCACAGAATGCAAACATCAGTTCAAACCTAACCTTAAAATTCACTGAAGAAGACAGTCAGAACATCAGATGAATTTAGAGAAAGGTTACTGGAGGTAACTGTTAGAAAATCTATAATGACATACCTGAAATCTTTTAAAATTTGTTTGTTGATTTTTATTTCCACAGTAACCCTGAAGTTTCTATGATCCATTCTTCTAATGGAACCTGATGACCAACAGAGTAAAGAGAGGGAAGGTTGGGTGATTATTTTTCAAAAAGGCGGTAAATAAAACCTAATAAATAAATAAACAAATAAATTAATATCATACACCTCTCAGCAAATCTAAGAGAAGCACCACCAACTTCCCCTTCAAGGAGACAGTGAAACCAGATCCTTCCCTAGAAGCAAATGCACATTTCATTTTCACTCTATCCTTATCCCACCTCCACACTCAACATGATCTTTTCTCTCTCTCTGCCATCCACTGCCCCCCCCCACCGCTTCCACAATCCTCTCCCCCCTCTGATTCCCAGCACACCTGTACAATTTTCTTTCCCCAATTCATGATTCCTTCTCTCCCCTGATTCCTTGCCCCCCCCCCCCTCCACTTCCACACACACACACACAGTTTATTTCCCACATCTTCTCCTCCTCTGGCTGGCTTCATTCTGCCAGTTTGAATGCTTGGTGTCAGCAGGTCCTGCAGGAATATGGGGCCCCATACATTCAAACTGCAGACTGAAGCCAGTGGGCAGAGGCAGACAGCATGACGTAATGCTCACTTCTTTCTGAAAAGGCAGAACAGCACAGTGTAGAAGGTATTGGGAAATTGAGAGAAGATTAGGAGGGAAGTAGATACTTGGGAGGGAGGAGAAAGAAAAGTCTGTATGAAGAGGGGAAATCATGAATTTTCAATAGGCAAAAGAGAAGGAAGGAGGCTGCTGTATAAGGGATCCTGAACCTGGACAGGAGCAGGCCAGAGCGATGGGCAGATACAGCTAAGGACAGGGAATATATTTACCTGTCTCCTCCGGACAGCTCTAGCTGAATGGAAGCTGATTTATGAAGTTCATCAGAAAATACCCGGTGAAGTAATCTGATTGGTCCAGCAGTGCATTCATAATACACGTGTCAATGAATGAGTATTTATTACATCAATCACCTTTCAAAATGCATACTGTGGTACATTGATGACATTTTTATGATTTGGACTGAGGGGGAAGACAAATTCCTTCAATACATACCATCCTACAATCAGATTCAAAATTGACTACTCCCCAGAAAAGTCAATTTCTTGGACACCACAGTCTCAATCAGTGATGGCAATATACAAACATCTATATACAAAAAAACCCACAGACAGATGCAGCTACCTCCACAACTCCAGCTTCCACCCTTCACATACAAAAAGATCCATTATTTACAGCCAAGCCACAAGATACCACCGTATCTGCTCTGACACAGAGGACAGAGACAGACACCTTGAATTCCTGACTGCATCCTTCAAACATAAAGGCTACAACCCCAAAATAATCTCCAAGAATATTGCCTCCTCCCTCAAAACACCCAGGGAGAATCTGCTACAGTACAAAGAAAAAAAAAAGCCACAGACAGAATCCTCCTTATAGTGACACACAACCCAGAGCTGGAAAAACTGAGGAAAATCATAAGAGATCTACAACCTATACTCCAGGAGGATGAATTACTGAAAGAGATATTCCCATCCCCACCAGTGCTAGCTTTCAGACAGCCACCCAACTTAAAACACAGGCTAATTAGAAGTAAGCTCCCAACACAGACTCAAAAAGAAGAGAAGGGCACACATCCTTGCAATATATCCAGCTGCAAACTATGCAAAAACATTTCACAGGACCCCACAGTCATTCACAAAGGAAAAATATTCAACATAAAGGAATCCTTTACATGCTCATCTTCCAATGTGGTATACATCATCTAGTGTAAGAAATGTGACCAAGGATGCTATATTGGAGAAACCAGCCAAATGCTAAAGACAAGATTTAACTTACATCACATGACAAATGCAAGTGCCAGCCAGGATGCCACACCTGTGGGGCAACACTTTACTAAACCTGAACACTGTACTAGCGATTTCATAGTAAGAATCCTGAAGGGTAATTTTAAAACAATACAGTCAGAATGATTGAATATTTTGACACCCAACAGACAGGACTTAATAAGGATCTGGGTTTTCTAACCCATTATAAACCATAAAGTTGTATTTCTCTGTTTATTTCTCTGTATATCACCCTCCTCTCACCTACCCACATCCATCCTGTTAGAATATCAATGAAATGCTTTGATGTCCCCATGCATACCCCCACCATCCCACTCTGTCAGACTGTCAAAGTAATGCTGGCTTCATTCTGCCAGTTTGAATGCTTGGTGTCAGCAGGTCCTGCGGGAATATGGGGCCCCATACATTCAAACTGCAGACTGAAGCCAGTGGGCAGAGGCAGACAGCATGACGTAATGCTCACTTCTTTCTGAAAAGGCAGAACAGCACAGTGTAGAAGGTATTGGGAAATTGAGAGAAGATTAGGAGGGAAGTAGATATTTGGGAGGGAGGAGAAAGAAAAGTCTGCATGAAGAGGGGAAATCATGAATTTTCAATAGGCAAAAGAGAAGGAAGGAGGCTGCTGTATAAGGGATCCTGAACCTGGACAGGAGCAGGCCAGAGCGATGGGCAGATACAGCTAAGGACAGGGAATATATTTACCTGTCTCCTCCGGACAGCTCTAGCTGAATGGAAGCTGATTTATGAAGTTCATCAGAAAATACCCGGTGAAGTAATCTGATTGGTCCAGCAGTGCATTCATAATACACGTGTCAATGAATGAGTATTTATTACATCACAGATGGGCTACTGAGCTGGGCTTCAATCACCTTTCAAAATGCATACTGTGGTACATTGATGACATTTTTATGATTTGGACTGAGGGGGAAGACAAATTCCTTCAATACATACCATCCTACAATCAGATTCAAAATTGACTACTCCCCAGTAGAGGAGTGTGGTAGCCGTGTTAGTCCACTCTTAAGGTTATCAATAGAAATCAAACAAAATAAAACATGGAAAAGAAAATAAGATGATACCTTTTTTATTGGACATAACTTAATACATTTCTTGATTAGCTTTCGAAGGTTGCCCTTCTTCCTCAGATCGGAAATAAGCAAATCTTGGTAGATGACAGTATATACAAGTGAGACATCAAAGCATTACAGTGACAATCTGACAGGGTGGGGGTGGAGGTGGATGGGTGAGACAGAGGGATATGCATGGAGACAGGAGGGTGACAAACAAAGCAGTACATTTCTATGGTTTATAATGGGCTAGAAAACCCAGATCTTTGTTAAGTCCTGTCTGGTGGGTGTCAAAATGCTTAATCATTCTGACTTCTTTTTCATGTTTTATTTCTATTGATTAGCTCGTGGTAGAAATCAGTTGGCAGTAAACACAGAGATGCCCATAGGAATATAATGGCCATCTTGGCTTTTAGTAAACGACCCCCAAAGCACGCAATTGCAACGGGGGTGTGCATATGAGCAGGTCAGGGGCATGTCTTGCAGTTGCATACATATGTTATATAATACTATCACTTACATGCACTATTCGTGCGCATTAACACCAGCCATTCAGCTGGCATTAAGTGCTTGTGCGTAAAGTTAGGTGTGAAAATGATGACTTTTTCTGTAATGCATGTAATTTCTACTAGTGAATTGGCACTTAGAGCAACCTTTTTCGAATTGCCACAGTGAGATGGCGCATTTTTGGCCATTCTTAGCAGAATAACTGACGCTCTTTCAGAATCACTGGGAATCATTTGTACACTGCACTCTTCCAGTCTTGCCAGAGATTTTCTATTGAATTCAAGACTGGGTTTTGACTGGTCCACTCAGGGACATTCACTTTCTTCTTCTCGATCAACTCCCTTGTTGATTTTGCTTTGTGCTTTCCATCATTCTTCTGCTGAAAAATGAATCTTATCCCCATTTCTAGGTCTGCGACAGACTGAAACAGCTTTTCCTCCAGGATCCTACCTATTCTTTCTAGCAACATTCTTTCCCTTAAAATTCACAAGCCCCACTGTCCTCACCGCTGCAAGATATCCTCACAATATAACGCTGCCACTACCATTCTTTACCACGAAACCTCCCACGTGCATGCGGTGTCTTCTAAGTGTTCCTTTGCAAATACTATGTAGCACAGAATCTCCCAAATTCTGTATATGGCCCTCAGAATTGCGTGTGCAAATTGAATAATGAGCCAAGTAGTGATGATAATTGGACCGTAATAATCAATTGTCAGTGCTAATTGGGATTAATTTAAATTTACTACACTCTAGTATTGTTCGGATGCAGATCGACTACAATATACAAATACACAAAAAAAGGATCTGCTGTCAGCAAATGACATAAAACTGCCTACAGCTCAAGCTGTATTATGACCAGCAGGAAAAAAACGCCTCAAAGAGCTTCCAGGTCCTGAGTCGATCTGTTGAAGCTATAACGGGTCCATGGACCCTGCTTTCATCATTGGCCAAAAAAAACCTACTATTTTATCAACCTGCTGGTGAGGAATAATCTCTATAACTTTATAGGCAATTAACTACATTTATTTTAAATCGATAAACACCACACTTAATTTAAATTTAAACATGCATATTTATGAGTGGCTCCAAAAACAGGGTTCGGCCATGGGAGAGGGTGTTTTGCAAAAGGAGCCCCATGTTTTTTTTCAAAACAAAAGCTGAATAGGAATTAAAAAATATACTTTCCTGAATAGAATTAAAACTATAAATAATCATTTTTCTTAATGAAAATGGCTTAAGAGGAATGAAAACTTTATACACACACACACACACACATATATATATATATGCATGAACTGAAGAACTGAATAAGCACTAAATGATTCAGAAGAGGACTGAATAAAAACTAGAATTAATGTGTCTATTTTGCAAGAACTGAAATTATTTGTCATGAGTTTGTGAACGGAATAAAAAGTAACATTTTCGGAAGAAGACAATTGAAACTAGAATTAAGATTGTCAGAACTAGAATAAAATAGAATAAATTTATCTATTTTGTAACTGAATAAGAGCTAAAACTAAAATATTATGCTGAATTAAATTATCACTGCATAAGAGAGACTAGATAAAAGGCTGGAGGAGGGGGTACACGAGAAAGAGAGAGAGAGAGAGAGAGAGAGACTGGTGGGGATCTAAGCTATGGTGATATGTGAACAAAGAGGCCTCTTAGTTTCACCTATCAAGTTAGTGATGTCACACAGCTGACAACATGATTTGGAAAGAGAATTTTCAGAGGCACCTTAAGGAACTGATTTACTAAAGATTCTTTGCCCATGACACAGAATAGGAAAACAACCTTAGTAAATCAGTTTCTAGAAGAAGTACTGCTGATCTAGAATGGGATTCTTACCCCTCCTTCCTTCCCTACCTCCCTCTCTCTTCCCCTACACAAAATAAATGTCACTGTGGACAGGTTTGGAGGAGTGGAGGAGAAGCCAGAGAGGTTTCCTCTGCTGGCTCCTAGATTTAACAAAATTTAACTTGAGGCCAGTTGTAAAATAATCTTGAAACTGTTGAATAGTCAATATATTCCTCAGTCTCACTTAGCCAGGGACCTCTGTAGTTCTTTTGAAGTAATTTGTAGGTTTTTACAGTGATCTTCTTCAGTAGTTTCCTTAACGCACAGGTGCTGGTTTTGGAGGGACAGCCCAACTGGGGCAATGTGTTGGTAGTTCCAAAGTGTTTCTACTTTAAAATAATTGACCTGACAGTGCACCAAGGAATATGTTAACACAATGACATTTACATAGTAACATAGTAGATGACGGCAGAAAAAGAGCTGCACGGTCCATCTAGTCTGCCCAACAAGATAAACTCATATGTGCTACTTCTTGTGTATACCTTACCTTGATTTGTATCTGCCATTTTCAGGACTCAGACCGTAGAAGTCTTGCCCAGAACTAGCCCCACCACCCAAACACCAGCCCCACCTCCCAATCTCGGCTAAGCTTCTGGACACAGACCGTAGAGAAGTCTTGCCCAGAACTAGCCCCATTTTCAGGACACAGACCATAGAAGTCTTGCCCAGAACTAGCCCCACCACCCAAACACCAGCCCCGCCTCCCAATCTCGGCTAAGCTTCTGAGGATCCATTCCTTCTGCACAGGATTCCTTTATGCTTGAATTCCGCAACACAATGACATTTGTAATAGCTTTCTCCCAATCGCTACCTTTGGATTACTTTATTGGGGAGTTGTTTAGGCAGCTTCTTAGTTATCATGTTTAGATCTTTACTTCAAATTCACTTCGCAAAACAAACAGCTTGATTTTTCATCCAGGAGTATTTAAATCAAATCACTTACTGTGATTGGATATAGCTGGGCTCTACTTAATTTATTAGGGCTTTCTTAAGGCAGTTTTCAGAAATGGAACTAATTTGGGTTTCCCCATATGAAAAAGTGTGAAAACTTATGCAACCGCGACTTGTTGATTTCTGATTCTTAATTACTTATGACTTATTAAGTGTCTTTATGAAGAGATTGACTCAAGGCAGTGTACAGCAGATGTAGCTGGTCAAAGGCAACTTATACTGTAGTAACAGCAATAATTCTAATAAAGTGCAATTAAAACAATGAGGTAAACTTGGGCATAAGCCAATTAGATTTGTAGTAACAGTAATAATGCAGTATCAGTCTCATACACATTAAAACAGCACATTAAGACATCGATATAACAGAAATATGATATGTCAGTGCATGTTGGATATTTCAATAATTGTTACATATTGAAAGGGTATAGTTTGTGTAGATCAGTGAAATAAACTCATCCTTTTTAATACATTTTGAATTGTATTATTGGACAGGAAAATGTACAAGGGTGTAAAGATTTTTTTTCAAGGTATTGTGATCTGTCTTAGCCAAAGATTACACTTTTGCTGATTCACCAATTTAAAGTGATCTTTTTCTTCACTTTAAAGCCTTACTGACTCAACTTGCAATACAAGTGATTATTGTTGTTGTCCTCTCCTAATCCTTCCCACCCAGCCTGGTGGTAAAATGCTCAACTAACTGTGAAAGGACAGCCAGCGAGGGAGTGGAACCTACTTTATGAATCTGTCTCAAGGTAGTGTGGAAAATCATTCACATAGAGGGGGCATAATCGAAAGGGACGCCCATCTCCGGTGACGTTTTAGGGAAGAGGCGGAGCAAACCGTATTTTCAAAAAAGATGGGCGCCCATCTTTCGTTTCGATAATACAGATTGGGTTGCCCAAATCCGAACATGTAGGTCGATCATGCAGATGGACGAACTTGGTTTTCAGCGATAATGGAAACTGAGAATGCCCATCTCCAAAATGACACAAATGCCTTGGATTTGGTCGTGGGAGGGGCCAGCATTCTAGTGCACTGGTCCCCCTGACATGCCAGGACACCAACCGGGCACCCTAGGGGGCACTGCAGTGGACTTCTTAAATTGCTCCCAGGTACATAGCTCCCTTCCCTTGGGTGCTGAGCCCCCCCCCCCAAAAAAAACCCACACCCCATACCTATCCACCACTACCATAGCCCTTATGGGTGAAGGGGGGCACCTACATGTGGGTACAATGGGTTTCGAGTGGATTTTGGAGGGCTCCCATTTTCCACCACAAGTGTAACAGTGAGGGGGGGGATGGGCCTGGGTCTGCCTGCCTGAAGTGCACTGCACCCACCAAAACTGCTCCAGGGACCTGCATACTGCTGTCATAGAGCTGGGTATGACATTTGAGGGTGGCATACAGGCTGGAAAAAAAGTTTTTAAATTGGGTTTTTTTTGTGTGGGGGAGGGGGGGTTAGTGACCATTGGGGGAGTCAGGGGAAGTCATCCCCAATTCCCTCCGCTGGTCATCTGGTCAGTTGGGGCACTTTTTTGGGACTTGTTCGTGAAAAAAAAGGGTCCAAATAAAAAGCGCCCTTCCTTTTTCCATTATCAGCTAAAGACGCCCATCTCGTAACCACGCCCCGCCCTGTCCCGCCTTCGCTACTCTGCTGACACGCCCCCTTGCAATGTGTTCATCCCCGTGATGAACAGCAGTTGAAAATGCCCAAAATTGGCTTTTGATTATACCGATTTGGCCGCAATCGGGAGAAGAACGCCCATCTCCCGATTTGGGTCGGAATTTGGGCATTTTTCTCTTTTGATTGTAAGGCGGATAGTAACATAGAGGGACATAATTGAACAGTGCCAGCCAAATCGATGGCCGGCCATCTTCGGGGCCGGCTCCGTGAGAGGGTGGAGCCAAGCGTATTTTTGAAATACGCTTGGCACCGGCCAAATCGTTCGCCAGATTTAGAGCAGGATCGCCGGTGGACCTAATCTGCAGCCCCCCATTACCTCTCTACCCTCCTCTCCCCGTATGTTCCCACCCGTAACCTCCGCTCTCAGAACAAATCACTCCTATCTGTACCCTTCTCCACCACCGCTAACTCCAGACTCCGCCCCTTCTTCCTCACATCACCTTATGCCTGGAACAGACTTCCCGAGCCCATACGTCATGCGCCCTCCCTGCCCATCTTCAAGTCCTTACTCAAAGCCCATCTCTTCTCCCTTGCTTTTGGCGCATAACCACCTTCCCCATTCATGATACCTACACTGACTACATAGTTTGTTACCTTTAGATTGTAAGCTCTCTTGAGCAGGGACTGTCCTTCCCCATGTTTAAACTTGTACAGTGCTGCGTAACCCTGGCAGCGCTATAGAAATGCTAAGTAGTAGTAGTAGTGGATCACCGGGCTTACATGAGATGGCTGGCTCCAATTTTCAGCCATAATGAAACCGGGGCCGGCCATCTCAAACCCGGCGAAACGTAAGGCATTTGGGCATGGGAGAAGCCAGCATTTGTAGTGCACTGGCCCCCCTCACATGCCAGGACACCAACCGGGCCCCCTAGGGGCACTGCAGTGGACTTCAATAATTGCTCCCAGGTACATAGCTCCTTTCCCTTGGGTACTGAGCCCCCCAAATCCCCCCCAAAACCCACTCCCCACCACTGTACACCACTACCATAGCCCTTATGCGTGAAATGGGGCACCTACATGTGGGTACAGTGGGTTTTGGGTGGGCTTTGGAGGGCTCCCATTTACCACCACAAGTGTAACAGGTAGGGGGGGCTGGGCCTGGGTCCGCCTGGCTGAAGTGCACTGCACCCACTAAAACTGCTCCAGGGACTTGCATACTACTGTCATGGAGCGGGGTATGACATTTGAGGCTGGCATAGAGGCTGGCAAAATATGTTTTAAATTTTTAGTGTGGGAGGGGGTTGGTGACCACTGGGGGAGTATGGGGTGGTGATCCCCGATTCCCTCCGGTGGTCATCTGGTCAGTTGGGGCACCTTTTTGATGCTTGGTCGTGAAAATAAAAGGACCAAGTCTCGCCGGCGAAATGTTCGTTAGGACCGGCTTTCTTTTTTCCATTATGTGCTGAAGCCGGCCATCTGTAAGCCACGCCCATGCCCGCCCATGTCACACCTTCGCTACGGCGCCGACACGTCCCCTGCGACGAAGTGCAGTTGAAACCGGCCAAAATCGGTTTCGATTATACTGATTTGGCCGGATTTGAGAGATCGTCGGCCATCTCCCGATTTGTGTCGGAAGATGGCCGGCGATCTCTTTTGAAAATGAGCTAGATAGTAACATAGTAGATGACGGCAGAGAAACACCCGCACGGTCCATCCAGTCTTCCCAACAAGATAACTTATATTTGCTATTTTATTGTATACCTGACCTTGATTTGTATCTGCCATTTTCAAGGCACAGACCGTAGAAGTCTGCCCAGCACTAGCCCCGCCTCCCAACCACTAGGCCCGCCTCCCACCACCGGCTCTGTCACCCAATCTCCGCTAAGCTTCTGTGGATCCATTGCTTCTGAACAGAATTCCTTTATGTTTATCCCAAGCATTTTTAAATTCCGTTACCGTTTTCATCTCCACCACCTCCCGCGGGAGAGCATTCCAAGCATCCACCACTCTCTCTGTGAAGAAATACTTCTTGACATTTTTCTTGAGTCTGCCCCCCTTCAATCTCATTTCATGCCCTCTAGTTCTACCGCCTTCCCATCTCCGGAAAAGGTGCGTTTGCGGATTAATACCTTTCAAGTATTTGAACATCTGTATCATATCACCCCTGTTTCTCCTTTCCTCCAGGGTATACATGTTCAGGTCAGCAAGTCTCTCATACATCTTCCTGCTTATAATCGAACGAAAAAAACGCCCAAGAGCCGACCTAAATCGGGAGATGGACGTTAATCTCACAAAAACGAGTAAATCCATATAATCGAAAGCAATGTTTCAGTGCGTCCGTGTCGCTCGTACGTGGACGTAAAAACGCCCAAATAAGAGGCGTGTCGGGGGCGTGTTAGGGGCGGTGATACGACGTGGACGGGTACAACGTATAACGAATAGCGAAATGGCTCTGGTTGAGCGGGAAGATGGGCGTAATATGATGGACCCGAAATAAAAGCGACCAGAGCAAGGGGGAAAGCGTCTTGAGACCCATTAGCGATTGTGTGTAGTTGGAGAGTGGCGATATTGTTGGTGGAAGAGCGGAAGTGGTGGTTGCAGAGAGAAAGCCGAGCGTGTTGAGTACCTGTGACCGTCGTCTGTGTGCCCTGCCTCTTTTTGTGTCATACCCTTTCACCGTTCCTTACTCCTACTCCTTTGCTCCATCGCCCCCTTCCCCTCCCCCTATCCCTCCCCATTCACTCTTCCCACGTGTATACTCTATTCCCTGACCTCCGTTTGTCTCTGTGTGCCTGTACTGTTTGGCGAGTGAGTGGCCAGAGGGCGTGGTGGCTGGAAGTGACAGATCTGTGTGTGTTGCTGTTTGTTTGACTACTAGTCCTAATACTTGCACTGGTGGTGGGGATATGGATGCACTTAATGCACTTGTGGCATGCATGCTACACGAAGAGGCCACCCACCGCAGGAGGTATTCACGGCCCCGAGTGTTTAGGCCCCGCACCACCTTCCTACAACTCACTGACCAGCAGTGTCTAACAAGGTTCAGGTTTGATAGGGCCACCATTCGTCAGCTGTGTGAGCAGCTGACACCCCTCCTTCAGCCCCAGACACGTAGGAATAACCCCATCCCTGCCCACCTCAAAATCACTTCCGCTCTCTCTGTCCTGGCCACTGGCAGTTTTCAATCCGTATTAGCTGCTAACACAGGCCTCACCCAGGCTTCTATTTCACACTGTCTCACCCAGTTCCTGGATGCCTTCATAACTCACACCTCACACTACATCACTTTCCCCACCACCCCCCAGGCCCTGCACAACAACATGGCCGCCTTCTATGCTGTTGCTAGATTCCCCTCGGTCATCGGTGTGATAGACTGCACACACGTAGCCCTCAGACCCCCCCGGGCACACGAAGCCACCTACAGAAATAGGAAGGCATTTCATTCTATGAACATGCAAGTTGTATGTGATGCCCAGGGGGAGATATTAGACGTGTGTGCCAGGTACCCTGGCTCCAGCCACGATGCCTACATCCTACAGCACTCGGGCATCTTCCGCAGGTTCGAGCGAGGGGAGTTCATTGGTGGATGGCTACTAGGTAAGTGCAACATGCATGTACCACCCATTCTAGACCTCCTCCACTGGGCAACCCTCCGCCCTGGCTTCCTCCACCACAACCCACTATCCAAATCCCCCCGCCCCCCCTGTACCTGCTCCAAGCGATACACACTCATCTATCTCATTCTGCTTTTCTGCAAAGGTGACCGAGGCTACCCGCAGAGGACATGGCTCATGACCCCCCTGATCCACCCACAACCAGGGGCAGAAGAAACCTACAACAGGAAACATCGCAGCACCCGGGGGATCATTGAGCGCACCTTTGGTTTATTGAAAAACCGCTTCCGCTGTCTGGACCGGTCTGGAGGAGAGCTGCTCTACAGTCCAGAAAAGGTGGCCAAGATCTTTGTGGCGTGCTGTATGTTACACAATTTGGCCCAGCGCAGAGGACAGCCTCTCCCAGAGGAGCCACAGCCACCACCAGAAGAGGCCCCAGATGAGCTGGAAGAGGAGCCCCCTCCACCCCCAGCCCACAGAGCAGAGCTCAATGCCAACCAGCTTGGCGTAAGAGCAAGACAAAGACTCATTGAAACAAGTTTTAGGTGAATGTAAGTGAACATTTATTTTTTACATACAGTGCATATGTGTTTGGTCAACCCCACCACCACCACCACCCCCCTCCCACACCCACCCCCCTCCCACCAACCCTCACCCTACAGCATGTCCCATCATTTTCCCCTTCCCTTCCCCCGTCCCCTCCTACCCCTCCCACGCCCTTCCTTTGCAGCTGGTGCTGCATGGGAAGTCTCTTCTGAGCTGCTGCTCCCAGTGTCCTCCTCCCTATCCCCACGGCAGCCTGCGGCTTCGGCTGCACCGTGGAAATCGGGCCACCTTCTTGCTTCTAGTGGTCTGGCCACAGGACCCAGAATGGGAGCAGAATTCGCGGGTGCTGCAGGAGTGGGTGCGGAGGCTGAGGAGCGCAATGCCCACCTCTTAGCTGGTGGTTGCTGGTGGTCAGTGGAGGAGGATGTTGATGGCAGGGGCTGCTCCAGCAGCACGGGGGCTGGAGTAGGCGCGGTGCCCTGAGGGCGCAGGTGTTGGATGCTCTGCTCCAGCCGTCTCAGTTGCTGGAGCACCTCCTGGTGGCCTTCACGGTGCGCCTGGAGGAGTTCCTGGTGTGCTCGCTGCTGTGCCTCCAGTGCTTGGCGCTGCAGCTCCAGTTTCTGCTGGCGGTACTCCTCCAAGCGCACGTTGTGGCGGAGTAGCTCCGTGGCCAGCCGCAGGAGTTGCCTCCTTTGGCCGGATGGCCTCTGGCGGGGAGCTGGGCCCTCCTCCTCCTCAACAAAGTCCTCCGGTGCTGGAGGTGCGGCCTCTGCTGGTGCAGGTGGTGGTGGTGGTGGCAGAGGCTGGACAGCTGGTGCAGGTGGTGGTGGTGGTGGCAGAGGCTGGACAGCTGGTGGTGGTAGAGGCTGGACAGCTGGTGCAGGTGGTGGTGGACGCGGAGGATGCACAGCTGGTGCAGGTGGTAGAGGCTGGACAGCTGGTGCAGGTGGTGGTGGATGCGGAGGATGCACAGCTGGTGCAGGTGGTGGAGGCTGGACTGCTGGTGCTGCAGGCTGTGGAGGTTGAGGCTGGACGGATGGTGTAGGGCGTTGGCCTTGCAGGCCACTAGGGCCAGCCTCCTCTGAGTCTTCACCTGTATAGCACAAGAGTGAGGAATAGTGTTGGTGCAAATAACCCACTTTTGTCTTTCAGCATTCATATACATTGGTATGTCCCCCAACCTGATGACCCAGCAAAGAGATGGTGAGGAGGAATGGAATTGACACGGGTACGAAAGAGAGAGCCCCGCAGGCAGCTGGGTAGAGGTGGTGGATGAGCAGCCAAGAGAAGGACACCACTCACAACGTTGTGCACAAGCTGTTAGTTGTATAATTGTTAAATTGAACAACATTGCAGCATGTGTTGTGTTACTACTGACTTGCTAAACTGCATAGAACTGCTTTATGACCCCCATTACAGGCTCCTTCAGTTGAATGCATGTGGCCCACACTCAGTAGAGCACAGAGGTCACAGGAGGAACTAGGCACAGTTTGGTAATGGGAAAATAGGAGGGAGTAGTAGGGAAGGACGGCCCCCAGAGTTCTGCCACAGTAGTAACCTACACACACCCATAGGAGCCAACTGGAAAGTAGTATTGGGGGTGCTAAGCCCAGTGACCAACACTCCTCCCTGCACAGCTACATGATCTTTCCTCAATATTGGGGGTGCTCACACACACACACAGCACCCACCCTGTCTGCTTGCTCCTATAACACACATGACCACTACCACTACTCAAATAGAGCTTACAATTAATTCTATAAAGATGGGCACACAGGACAAGTAAGAGGAAACCCAATGACAATGGTAGGGATAGGGAGTAAGGGTAGAGAGCTAGTGAGTAGGGGTTACCAGGTCAAAACAGCATCATAAAGGTGGCCTGTTAATATACATAAAGACAGCCAGAGATACTCCCCCCCCCCCCCACCTATCTCCCTCCCTCCTCCTGCCCCCCACTCCTCACCTCCCTCCCCCTGACCCCAACTTCTATAACACAAGTGTACTGCAGCACAACAGATACCCCAACTGCATAATGAAACACCTACCTGAGTCCTCAGCCTGGCCCGAGGTGTCCATGGAGCCAATCCCGTGGATGCCCTCCTGGGGTAGGAGGGAGTACACCATCAGCTCCATGGGTGTAAGGTTGGCAGTGTCATTGCCTGGGGGATTGGCCCCCGCCTTCCTCCGAATATCCCTCCTCAGCTTCCGCCACTTCCTCTTGCAGTCCTCCACGTCTCTCCCAGCATGGAAGACAGCATTCAGGCTGTCCCGTACTGCCTCCCATTCCCGCTGCTTTACTGTTGCTGCCAGCCTCTGCCCTGTGGGAGCAAACAGACTCCGGTGCCGCTGTACAATTTCTTGCACCAGGAGCTCCACCTCTGCATCGACAAAATTACCCTTCCGGGTCGGCGGCATGCGTGGTGGCATTGTACCACTGGGGTTTTCGAAAATACGGAGTGGGCGTTTATATGGGCGCCAAGAACGCCCATTGAGACGGGGGAATAGGCGATTCTGATATGGGCGTTTCTTTTTCCATTATACACATAATTCCTAAGCGTGCCCAGCTCAGATAGCGATTAGGAACACATGGTTTCGATTATGAGTAGATAAGTATGGGCGTCTCCACCTGCCTTCCCTTTCTTCATTGCCATTTTACCTGCCATTTCCTGCACTGAGACCTTGCCGGTTGTTCGTAATAATCATTTACAGGGTTTTACCCTCACTTAGCATGCTTGGGTACACCTGTGTATTTAGGGGGGGGGGAAATTATTGTTGGCCCTCAGCCACCACGCCTTCCGTTTCCTCTCTTCCACATCGCCTGATGCTCCCTTCCTTTCTCCCATTCTCTCTGCCTGGTTGTAGCAGGCAGTGTGTGGGGGCCACGAATTTGCTACACTCACCCCAAATCATGCACCCCTCGGTAACGGTCATTTCAATCAGTCAGGGAGATGTGCAGCTAATGTTCCAGAAGATAAAAGGCGCACTACACAGTCTTGAAACAGACGTTCATGGTAAGCTCTCATTGGTCTGCCACCTCTTCTCTTTGTGCTCATAGTCAAGGAGTGTGCATTCACTGTATGTATGTAGTCTGGAGTCAAATGTTAGGTAGCTCTGTTTTCACCAGGTTCCTGTGCACTGTACTGTGGGGTTGGCAGGTCCTCAGTGGTGTGGGCCAGCTGTTGGAGGTGCTGTATTGGTTCCCGGTAGGTTCCATCTTCCTTGTTTATGTGGTGTACCCCAGTCCCCATTTATGAAGTGGCCACCCATTCTCAAGGTCCATAGGCGGGGGAGGGGAGAATGATTAATGCAATGGATGTGTATAGCACATTATGGAACACCTTCCTAAATTGCTCCATAGGTAGTAGGGTAGGGAACATGCACATTACATTGTTTTTAATCGGTAGCCTGGACAAAATGATCGAGGTGGCTACAGGTAGTGCCACTGAGGCCTATGACGTGGTGGTGAGGGAGAGGGGTGTGTGTACAGGTACCAACCCAAAGTAACTGGTGGTGGCTAAAGCCTGGTGGCTGCTGTGGCCTAGTGGTTAGAGCACCAGCCTTATAATCATAAGGTTGCTGGTTCAAATCCCACCTAAGGCAAGTCACTTCAGGGACAAAGTTTGACACAAACCCAGAATACTTGAATGTAACACACCTTGATCAACTACTGGAGAAAGTGTGATCACACCTGCAAATAATGAGCACCATTTTTATTTGTGCCCTTCCCTAACACAAGTATTACATTGCAACTGTGATGAAGTAACCATCCATCTATTGGGTTTCCCATTGTTTCCCTTTTGCTCCTCAGCATTATATACCATAGCTGATGTATTCAATGTGAAAATATGAGCCAGCTGTTTGTAGGTCCTTCTTGGGCCCCCCCCCCCCACCCCACCAATGTGGCTTGTGGGTAAGGATATGTGTCCATCAGACAGCAAACACTGTGTATGTGGTACCTGGAGTTATGTGGAAGTGTGTACCTGGCAGATCACACGTGGTACAATATTCATCTCTTATTGATGGCACTCTGTATTGTGGGTCAGTATGGTGGAGGGGAGGGAGGAAGGGAGAGAGAGATGCTGGCTGGCCATTTTTATTCATGAACACAAATATCCAGCCAGCCTCCCCGGCCCAACCCCCCTGCACATATATAGCCATGCAGGTTGGAATGAACAGGTGGCGTTCTGTCTGGCCAACATTCTCAGACATACATCACCTTCTCATTCACACAGCACATTTAATGCTATGCATATTGCTGCCTCCTTCCTCTCAACTCAACAGCACCATTTGGTGATATGTAATGCACAAGGGAGACAAACACACACACACACCCTGATAGTTATATTATAACAAACATTTATTTCCCCCCCCCCCACCCCCACCCCTACAAAATAACCCCAACAATGCCCTCCTCCCCCCCACAACTCCCCACACACCCCAACAATTCCCTCCCCCACCCCCCACAGAACCCCCAACATTTCCCTCCCCCCACACACACAACCCCAACAATTCCCTCCCTCCCTCCCCCCACACACACAACCCCAACATTTCCCTCCCCCCACACACACAACCCCAACAGGCCCCCCCTATTTAAATTAAGGGCGGCCACGCCCTCTTAGTAAGGCCCTCTGTAGCAGGGCAATGAGCAGCCCCAGCAGTACCCTTAGTGGGCCCTGGAGCTGCTCATTGCCCTGCCGTAGGGCTGTCACCTCCTGCAGCAGCTGTTGCTGGCCAACTATAAACTGGTGCTGGCCATCTACCAGCTGCTGCAGGAGGCGCACTACCGTAGCCGGGCCAAAGGCTGGAGGTGGGCCAGGGGACACGGAAGATGGCCCAGGGGATGGAGGTGGGCCAGGGGACACAGAAGCTGGCCCAGGGGATGGAGGTGGGCCAGGCGATGGCGCTGCAGGTGGGGAGGGAGAGCCCTCATAAGGAGCTGCAGGTGGGGAGGGGTCCTCAGGAATGTCTATGATGAGGACTCCCTCCTCCGAGTCCTCCTCCTCCTCTTCTCCCTGGTGGCCCGCCTCCTGGCCTGGCTGCTGCTCCTCCTCCTCCTCCATGTGCCCCTCCTCCTGCTCCTCCTGCTCCTCCTGCTCCTCCTCCTCCTCCTCCTGGAGGTGGTGGCCCTCCTCATCCTGCCGCTCAGCTTCCTGCTGGTGGAGCCCTGTGTATGTAAAAGGAGTGTGATTGAGATCAGTGCATACACCATGGCTTGCATAGTGCAGTAGCTGGGTGGCATGGGGCAGGGTGTGGTAAGGCGTAGCCTATGCCCACGGGGAATGAGCTGCATCAGATGACATGAAACAGAACCCTGGACCCTCCTCTGACACACACCACGCAGGACATGTGGGCATACCAAATTCATTGCTGACCAGCATGTTTGCATTGTGAGATGCAACGAGGGGTTGATGGGCAGTTGTTGTAGGAGTTATTGGGGGGGGGCAGTGGGAAGGGTGTTGAGCACAATTCTTTTATGTGATTTAGGCCATAACATGCAGTAAAAGTAGGGCCTCAGGCACCTGTACCAGGACACAGTAATCAGCCACCACAATAAGGGGAATAGTAAAGTGTGGCATATCATCTCATTCATCTCGGGGGGATGGTCGGACGTTGCAAGCACGCTCATGGGAGAACCCCTGCAACCTGCATCCTTGATCTGGGACAGATATGGTATTACTAGGTGGCTATTAGGCACATGGGAAGTGATATTGTACAACACATTTGCTTTATTCATGAAATGTATGTAGTAATGTGTACAGGTGTCCTGTTTTTGAATACTTACGGCGAGCCCTGAGGTGCCTTCGCACCGCCCGGATGAGGTCGGGCCTCTCCCGCCTTACCCGGCGGAACCGCCTCCTTAGGGACTCGAGGTCCCGGTGGACTCCAAAGCGTCTGTAAGATATAAGTTTGTAGAGCAGGGGTCAGGGGTGTTGGTCCTTTTTGTCCTCTGCACACATTCATTTGCTATTCACATACCAGAGAGAGAAGGTCTACAGTGTTGGGGGGGGGGGGCACCTCCATTGGTAGTGAATCATAGGAGCCACCTTTTTACCATTTTGGGGGGTGGAACCCCCAGTGGAGATGACCCCTCCCTCCATACATATTTGATATTGGGGGTGGGGTGGTGAAGCACCCACAGCAGCCACCGAGTTGGTTCCTATGCAGATGATGCCAGAGAGGTGGGCATGAGGCCAGACAGTACCGTTTGTATACATTATAATGTATGCTTGTTAAACTACTTTATATGTGTTATCATGACCATGTTATAAAGTATGGTATAGGTTTCATTGGTCTCATGCTTCCACTATTCGGAGGCGTTGTAACCCACTGGCTGCAAAGAGGGGTTGGAAAATGTGGCCTTCACATAACTAACGAAATTTTCACATAACACTAATAGCATAGTCACGATACTAACCTAACGAAATACATTCTTGTAGGGATGTGGGAATGGTGGTCGTTTAAATAACATACAAATTATTAGTGATTGTGCATGTTCCTATATTACTCATGATCCTTGCATGGACACTCCAGTTACTGGTGGTAACATTGATGACGGAGCTGTTATATGTGTAGGTACAGGAGGGGAGGGGGGTTGGGCCATAACCTTACCTTTCTAATCGTTCCCGGATGCGGGACCAGGCTCGCATGGCCTGCAGCCTGGGGGGCAGGTGATGGTGCTGTATGAAGAGGGTGTGCCGGTGCCTTAGGCACAGCCTGACGAGGAGCAAACTCTCCTCCTCGCCAAAATTGGGCTCTCGCCTTTGTGCCATTTTTCCACGTGTTGGAAAAGAAGTGCCTTATATAGACGACCTTGCGTGAGGGACGTCGTTTCATGCACAGCTCCATATATGGATGACCATTCCATATATGGCCCCTATCAGCACGTGGACGCCCTCGTAAGCATAGACGTCTTTGACGTGCACATGCCTGCAGGAGTGTGAAACGTGCCTTTTATAGATGAGTATGACGCACCCCACCCGACCCTTTTCACATATACACAATATGCATTTACTGCATGTTCAGTAGGTGTACAGTGCATGCAGATCCGGACATTCAGATGGGCACATATGATGAAAGTATGGGTGGAGCAGCATGATATGTCTGTAGTTGACACATATATGCGTTCCTCATATATTTCCGTACCCGGATGGCCTGAACAACATGTACTGTACTTGCGATACACCTTTGTACATTATTTTACACACCACGTGATTTGGTCATTTGCACCTGCAATAATCGACCATCTTAGGGCGCCCAATTTAGTCACGCTTCTGCGCTCGTCATTTGATTGTTTTCTTACAGGGATAATCAATTATCGAAAAACGCCCACACTATTTTTCCATTATACAGGTCTATTTTTGGACGTTATCGTAAGAACGCCCTAATTCGTACTTGGACGATCTTTCCATTTTGCCCCTCCTTGTAACGCAAACCCCATACCATTTTTGTTGCTTTCCTTTGCACCGCTTCAATTTTTTTTACATCCTTCGCAAGATACGGCCTCCAAAACTGAACACAATACTCCAGGTGGGGCCTCACCAACGACTTATACAGGGGCATCAACACCTCCTTTCTTCTGCTGGTCACACCTCTCTCTATACAGCCCATCAACCTTCTCGCTACGGCCTCCGCCTTGTCACACTGTTTTGTCACCTTCATATCCTCAGATACTATCACCCTAAGATCCCTCTCCCCGTACGTACATATCAGACTCTCACCACTTAACACATACGTCTCCCATGGATTTCTGCTCCCTAAGTGCATCACTTTGCATTTCTTTGCATTGAATTTTAATTGCCAAACCTTAGACCATTCTAGCTTCCGCAGATCCTTTTTCATGTTTTCCACTCCCACCCGGGTGTCCACTCTGTTACAAATCCGCAAAAAGGTAACTTTACCTTCTAACCCTTCGACAATGTCACTCACAAATATATTCAACAGAATCGGCCCCAGCACCGATCCCTGAGGCACTCCACTACTCACCTTTCCCTCATCCGATCGAATTCCATTTACCACCACCCTCTGGCGTCTGTCCATCAACCAGTTCCTAATCCAGTTCACCACGTCGGGTCCTATCTTCAGTCTGTCTAGTTTATTTAAGAGCCTCCTGTGGGGAACCGTGTCAAAAGCTTTGCTGAAATCTAAGTAGATTACCTCTATAGCACGTCCATGATTCAATTCTCCGGTCACCCAGTCAAAGAATTCAATGAGATTTGTCTGGCACGATTTACCTTTGGTAAAACCATGTTGTCTCGGATCTTGCAACTTATTGGCTTCCAGGAAATTCACTAACCTTTCCTTCAGTATCGCTTTCATTACTTTTCCAATAAACGAAGTGAGGCTTACCGGCCTGTAGTTTCCGGCTTCTTCCCTATCACCACTTTTGTGAAGAGGGACTACATCCGCTGTTCTCCAATCCCACGGAACCTCTCCCGTCTCCAAGGATTTATTAAACAAATCTTTAAGAGGACCCGTCAGAACCTCTCTGAGCTCCCTCAATATCCTGTGGTGGATCCCATCCGGTCCCATGGCTTTGTCCACCTTTAGATTTTCAAGTTGTTCATACACACTCTCTTCCGTGAACGGTGCTATATCCACTCCATTCTCAAATGAACTTTTGCCAGTCCATCGTGGTCCTTCTCCCGGATTTTCTTCAGTAAAAACAGAACAAAAGTATCTATTTAGCAAATTTGCTTTCTCTTCATCATTATCTACATAGCGGTTCACAGCATCTTTCAGTCTCACAATTCCCTTTTTAGTCTTCCTCCTTTCACTAATATACCTGAAGAAATTTTTGTCACCCCTCCTTACCTTTCTAGCCATTTGTTCTTCCGCTTGCGCTTTTGCCAGACGTATCTCTCTCTTGGCTTTTTTCAGTTTCATCCGGTATTCCTCTCCTTGTTCCTCTTCTTGAGTTTTTCTGTATTTCATGAACGCCAACTCTTTAGCCTTTATTTTCTCAGCCACTTGTTTGGAGAACCATATCGGTTTCCTTTTTCTCTTGCTTTTATTTACTCTCCTTACATAAAGGTTTGTGGCCATATTTATAGCTTCTTTCAGCCTGGACCACTGTCCTTCCACTTCTCGTACGTCCTCCCAGCCCATCAGCTCCTTCCTTAGGTATTCCCCCATTTTACTAAAGTCAGCATGCTTGAAATCCAGGACTTTGAGTTTTGAGTGCCGCCCTCCACTTCAGCTGTCATATCAAACCAGACTGTTTGATGGTCACTACTGCCCAGGTGGGCACCCACTCGGACATTTGACACACCATCCCCATTTGTGAGCACCAGATCCAGCGTCGCTCCCTCCTTCATGGGTTCCGTCACCATTTGACTGAGCAGAGCACTTTGAAAAGCATGCACGATCTCTCTACTTTTTTCCGATTCCGCAGATGGAACCTTCCAATCTACATCTGGCAGATTGAAATCTCCCAGCAACAGCACCTCTCTCTTTTTTCCCAACTTTTGAATATCCGCGATCAGATCTTTATCTAATTCCTCCAATTGTGTCGGAGGTCTGTAGACAACACCCACGTGGACAGAGATTCTATCATCTCTTTTTAAGGTAATCCATATCGCTTCTTCCTTTCCCCAGGTCCCTGTCATTTCGTTCACTGCGATATTTCTCACATACAGAGCTACTCCTCCACCTTTATGACCATCTCTATCCTTCCTAAATAGATTATAGCCTGGTATGTTTGCATTCCATTCATGGGAACCATTGAGCCTCGTCTCCGTGATTGCAAAAACGTCTAAGTCTGCCTCCAACATCAGGGCTTGAAGGTCATGAACTTTATTGCTTAGACTGCGAGCATTTGTGGTCATCGCTTTCCATGTACATTTCAGTGGAATTTTTATCTTCTGTTTAGTTTCTTGTTTAGTCTCACTTCTTGCTATGTTGGTAAGAAGTGATTTGCTAAGATTGTTGTTTTCATTGCTTTCTTTTCTACTGACGCATCTTGTCTTTAGCTTAGTAGTACAGTTTGACATGTATTGTATGATGTACTATTTTGTGACAGGGCTTGCATTTTGTTTCAACTTCTGCATTATCTTGTTCTGGTGCCTTTTGAGCATTGTTGGCTATTTGCTGCTTGTGAATAAACAAATTTCAAAAAAAGTTCAGTGCATCAGTAATTCAGAGACAATGGGCCTGATTAGTAACACAATTCCTGCACAAGGCTTAACTGTATTATGATGGAGGAGCTATATCATGGAGAGGGGACCACAAGACCATTTCCTAAGTGTAGGGGAAATGCTTTTGGGTGTAAGAGGTCTTACCCAGGGCCTACTGCCCCTTTACAAGCACAGCAGTGAGTTGAGTACCTTTGCGCATTAGCAAGCAGGCTAGGGGTAAGGCTTAGCTATCCTTCTGGCAGGAAAGAACCTTTCTTACTTTCCTAGCTATGCCTCTTATTGAAATACTTTCTATTTTCTCTGTATCAATTGAGTATCTCAACTTCATTTTTGGTTTGAAGAGAAACGTAAATTGAAGGAAACGAACGAGGGCCAATGCAGCATGTGAATAAAAGTCCAAGGACCATTAGCTCACTGTGAAATAATATCAATTGATTGGAATTTTGCCTGCTTGCTATTGTGTGCATATCTGGAAGGGAGCTACATGAGTGCAGATGACAACGCACATCTGCAGGACCGTGGACGTACCGGGTACAACGTGAGAAGGGACGGATTCAAACCTACCATATCAACTTATTGAAACCGTGGGTTGAGCGGGAGGGCCTTATCACTACCATTGAGGAGGATTTGGAGCCTCAGCTCAGTGAGGTGCGAGAAGGGGGGAAACCCACAATAGGCCTGGCCCTAACCGCAGGACAGAGAGAACAGGTGGAAGGTCTAATTCAGGAGTTTTGAGATGTCATTAATTCCCTACCAGGGGAGACCCATTTAGTCTCCCATGATATCCTCACCGAGCAGGGTAAGATTGTGAAGCAGAGGCCATATAGAGTGCCCGAAATGAGGAGAAATGAGATTGTGCTGCAGGTGCAGGAGATGGTAGAGTTAGGGATCATAGAAGAATCGAATAGTCCATGGTCCAGTCCTGTTGTATTGGTACCAAAATCGGATGGATCACAAAGATTTTGTATAGATTTTAGATGGGTTAATGCCATATCACAATTTGATGCCTACCCCATGCCCCACTTGCTAGATAAACTGGGGTGGGCTGAGTACTTAACTACGTTAGATCTCACAAAAGGGTATTGGCAAATCCCTTTGACGGC
Organism: Microcaecilia unicolor; assembly: GCF_901765095.1. NCBI lineage: Eukaryota > Metazoa > Chordata > Amphibia > Gymnophiona > Siphonopidae > Microcaecilia > Microcaecilia unicolor. The sequence continues at coordinate 759,290,820 of NC_044031.1, read as the reverse complement.
GGGAGCTAAACCCAAATCTGCATTCAGCACTCCAATTGGTCTGTTCCAATGGGGCGGCTGCTTGCTGTCAAAGGTTGGCCAATCAGCTACTCCGCTGGCATTCTGATTATGCGGCAGCATATATGGATGACATTGTAATTTTTAGTTCAGTTTGGGAGTCACACTTGCAAAAGGTTAGGGCAGTCCTAGACACCCTGAGACAGGCAGGCCTTACTGTTAATCCTAAAAAGTGTATTTTTGCCAGTAAGGAGGTAAGATATTTAGGATGTATGGTAGGGGGTGGGGTTATTAAACCTATGACCGATAAAGTGCAAGGGATAAAAGATTTTCCCCCTCCCCATACAAAGAAACAGCTGAGGGGATTTCTGGGCCTCATTGGTTATTATCATCGTTTCATTCCCCACTTTGCGGAGAAGTCGAGCACCTTGACTGATATGTTAAGGAAGACGCACCCCAATGTCCTAGATTGGTCTGAGAAGGGAAGATGCAAATTTTAGGTTCTAAAAGACCTCCTGTGTAGGGAGCCAGTCCTCAAGGGAATAGATTTTGAAAAACCTTTCATATTACAAACGGATGCCTCGGAGACAGGATTGGGGGCAGTCCTCTCTCAGGAGTTCAGGGGAGAGGAGCACCCAGTTCTCTTTCTGAGTCGGAAGTTAAATTCCGCCGAACACAATTATGCCGTGATCGAGAAAGAGTGTTTGGCCATAAAGTGGGCCATGGACGCCCTAAAGTTTTATCTACTAGGGAATCCCTTTACACTCGTCACAGACCATGCCCCACTGCGGTGGTTGCAACAAATGCAGGGCCAAAATGCACGGCTTACTCAATGGTACTTAGCCCTGCAAGCTTTTTCATTTGAGGTACAACACAGGGCAGGTAAACTACATAGCAATGCTGATGCCTTATCTCGAATTGCGGACTCCCCAGAAGGTAGCAAAAAAAGAGTGGAGAGCCACAATTATTTGAGGGAGGGGGTATGTAGTGAGGAAGGACAACTTAGGCACACTGCAGATCTAGGGGATATAGAACCCACAATGCCAGGAGGGAGAAGGAAGGGAAGGCAACCTAGAGACCCCGACATGGAATCCTTCCCTAGGAAGGAAGGGAAGGACACCGGGGAAAAACAGTTATACCAGAGGGTGGCCAGTAGGGGGAGCAGCAATGCTAAAACTCCATTTCCATGGTTAAGAAATCAATATAAGATTCCACCCACCTGGGGAGAAGGAGAGAGAAGGTACAGGCCAGCTGATGAGAGGGAGGAATTGGGTGAGATGGGTGGAGATGCACCTGATTGGATGGAAGGCATTGAAGAGGGACCTGATTTACCTGGAGGAGCAAGTACCTATGGACTATGAGAATACAAATGTCTGAAGTTTGCAAGTATAAAGGAGAGGCAGTGGGCAGACACAGAGGGAAGTTGCTGTGAAGAGGGATGTGAGCTGGCCAGCCTGCAGTACTCTGAAAAAGACAGTATTCAGAGAGCAGGTGATTCTGGTTTTTTTTTCTTGCGATAGACTTTGCTTAAAGAGACTTGAACTGTGTTGATAAAGAAAAGGACTGAAAGCCTTTTCCTTCTCAAGGAGACTCTAAAATGGACTGTAGTTATATTTTTCTTTTTTGGACAGCTGAAAGGCTTATGTGTGAAAGAGAGAAGCTCAGGCCCAAGAGGACAGAGCCATAGAAGTTACCTGCCCCACACTGAAGGCTAACAGCATCACAATAGAAACAGAGAAAAGTGTATGCCGATAAAAGACCATATGGCATATTCAGTCTGCCCATCCATGCCATCTATTCTCCCTATTACTTCCTTAGACATTCTATGTACTTTTCCAAGCTCTCTTGAATTCAGATACTGGGTTCCTCTCCACCACTTTCTCTGGGAGGCTGTTCCACAAATTTACCACCCTTTCCATGAAGAAGTATTTCCTCAGGTTACTTCTGAGTCTATCCCCTTTCACCTTCATCCTATGCCCTCTCCATAGGCGTAGTTTGACTGTTTCATTTGGGGGGGGGGGGGGCAAAGGATGGGCGGGGCATATTAGCATATTCATTTGCATATATACATATGCAAATCAATATGCTAATATGGAGGAAAGAATTGAAATTTACAGGCAAAATATCACAGACGCACATTTCAAAAAGCTGACATATTTCAATTAATAAATTCTGAATAAAATACTTTTATCTACCTTTGTTGTCTGATCATTTAGTTTTTCTATTCGCTTTGGTCCCACTGTCTTCTGTTTTATGCAGTGTCTTCTTTCCAGTAGGCTTCCCTCTGCTCCCCACCCCTCCCAGTCCCATCCATCTCTTGCTCCTTCCCTCTGCTCCCCACCCCTCCCAGTCCCATCCATCTCTTGCTCCTTCCCTCTGCTCCCCACCCCTCCCAGACCCATCCATCTTCTGTTCCTTCCCTCTGCTCACCATCCCTCCGTCCCATCCATCTTCTGCTCCTTCCCTCTGCTGTGCCTGACCTCTCCCAATCCCATCCATCTCCTGGTCCATCCCTCTGCTCCCCACCCCTCCCAGTCCCATCCATCTCTTGCTCCTTCCCTCTGCTCCCCACCCCTCCCAGTCCCATCCATCTTCTGCTCCTTCCCTCTGCTGTGCCTGACCTCTCCCAATCCCATCCATCTCCTGGTTCATCCCTCTGCTCCCCACCCCTCCCAGTCCCATCCATCTCTTGCTCCTTCCCTCTGCTCCCCACCCCTCCCAGTCCCAACCATCTCCTGGTCCTTCTCTCTGCTCCCAACGCTCCCAGTCCCATCCATCTCTTGCTTCTTCCCTCTGCTCCCCACCCCTCCCAGTCCCATCCATCTCTTGCTCCTTCCCTCTGCTCCCCACCCCTCCCAGTCCCATCCACCTTCTGTTCCTTCCCTCTGCTCACCATCCCTCCATCCCATCCATCTTCTGCTCCTTCCCTCTGCTGTGCCTGACCTCTCCCAATCCCATCCATCTCCTGGTCCATCCCTCTGCTGCCCCACCCCTCCCAGTCCCATCCATCTCTTGCTCCTTCCCTCTGCTCCCCACCCCTCCCAGTCCCATCCATCTCTTGCTCCTTCCCTCTGCTCCCCACCCCTCCCAGTCCCATCCATCTCTTGCTCCTTCCCTCTGCTCCCCACCCCTCCCAGTCCCATCCATCTTCTGTTCCTTCCCTCTGCTCACCATCCCTCCGTCCCATCCATCTTCTGCTCCTTCCCTCTGCTGTGCCTGACCTCTCCCAATCCCATCCATCTCCTGGTCCATCCCTCTGCTCCCCTCCCCTCCCAGTCCCATCCATCTCTTGCTCCTTCCCTCTGCTCCCCACCCCTCCCAGTCCCATCCATCTCTTGCTCCTTCCCTCTGCTCCCCACCCCTCCCAGTCCCATCCATCTTCTGTTCCTTCCCTCTGCTCCCCACCCCTCCCAGTCCCAACCATCTCTTGCTCCTTCCGTCTGCTCCCAACGCTCCCAGTCCCATCCATCTCTTGCTTCTTCCCTCTGCTCCCCACCCCTCCCAGTCCCAACCATCTCTTGCTCCTTCCCTCTGCTCCCCACCCCTCCCAGTCCCATCCATCTTCTGTTCCTTCCCTCTGCTCACCATCCCTCCGTCCCATCAATCTTCTGCTCCTTCCCTCTGCTGTGCCTGACCTCTCCCAATCCCATCCATCTCCTGGTCCATCCCTCTGCTCCCCACCCCTCCCAGTCCCATCCATCTCTTGCTCCTTCCCTCTGCTCCCCACCCCTCCCAGTCCCATCCATCTTCTGTTCCTTCCCTCTGCTCACCATCCGTCCGTCCCATCCATCTTCTGCTCCTTCCCTCTGCTGTGCCTGACCTCTCCCAATCCCATCCATCTCCTGGTCCATTCCTCTGCTCCCCACCCCTCCCAGTCCCATCCATCTCCTGGTCCATTCCTCTGCTCCCCACCCCTCCCAGTCCCATCCATCTCTTGCTCCTTCCCTCTGCTCACCATCCGTCCGTCCCATCCATCTTCTGCTCCTTCCCTCTGCTGTGCCTGACCTCTCCCAATCCCATCCATCTCCTGGTCCATTCCTCTGCTCCCCACCCCTCCCAGTCCCATCCATCTCTTGCTCCTTCCCTCTGCTCCCCACCCCTCCCAGTCCCATCCATCTCTTGCTCCTTCCCTCTGCTCCCCACCCCTCAACAACCTGCACACACACCGCACCCTCACACACTCTGTGACACATACACAAACACACACAAAAAGCCACATGCTAGCGCCCGTTTCATTGGTTTCGGAAACGGGCCTTTTTTACTAGTTTCTAATAAAAGTTTTTAAATTTCTGTATACTCTAGCTTTTTGGAAATATACTATAAATAAAAATTAAAACAAAACACTAAGATAAAAAAAAAGAAAAAGAAAACAATCCACGTCATAATCCTGGACCGTATTACTCATTATACACCCTTCCCAATTATTCTTTATCATCACAGCACATTCTTCCTAACAGTTCCCTTAAAAACATAATCGCCATTAGATGATAAGCTTGCTAGCGCCCGTTTCATTGGTTTGAGAAACGGGCTTTTTTTTACTAGTTTACTAAATAAAGAATAGAATTAAAAAATATAACATATTGTTTATTAATTTCTTATATGCTGCCAGGAAGCCCAGAAGCTATCAAAAGTGTTATACATTCAGGTACACTAACACATGCTCAATCAAAATATAAACAATATACCCTTCCATTAAGCAGAACTGGACTGTAGCTTGCCATCCTTATACAGAGGGATCATCTTAGAGGAATTACTTGCAAGAAGTGAAGTGCCAGAGCCGGTGGTTGGGAGGCGGGGATAGTGCTGGGCAGACTTATACGGTCTGTGCCAGAGCCGGAGGTGGGAGGCGGGACTGGTGGTTGGGAGGCGGGGATAGTGCTGGGCAGACTTATACGGTCTGTGCCAGAGCCGGTGGTGGGAGGCGGGACTGGTGGTTGGGAGGCGGGGATAGTGCTGGGCAGACTTATACGGTCTGTGCCCTGAAGAGCACAGGTACAAATCAAAGTAGGGTATACACAAAAAGTAGCACATATGAGTTATCTTGTTGGGCAGACTGGATGGACCGTGCAGGTCTTTTTCTGCCGTCATCTACTATGTTACTATGTAATAGTATGACATACAGTATTTTACTTTGTACAAAACTATGAGACACTGAAGACTCATTACAGCATTTCCTATAGAATTTCTTTTGCATTTCCAAAATTCTAGTTAAACCTTGGACTCTAGTGATGTGCTCTTCCAATGCCATTACCACAGCAATATTTTGGTGAGTCGCCCTTTCTAAGTGTGTGCACTACATCAGGGGTAGGCAACTCTGGTCCTTGAGAGCCCCAGGCAGGTCAGGTTTTCAGGATATCCACAATGAATATGTAGAAGATGTGCTTTATATACCAAGGAGGCAGTGCATGCAAATCGACCTCATGCATAGTCATTGTGGATATGCTGAAAATGTGACTGGCTAGGTGTGTCTTGAGGACCGGAGTTATCTACCTCTGCTGTGGCCTAGATGAGGAGAGAAGTGAACTGCTCAGTCAAGGAGAAAAGCTGAGGATGTACATAAGTATTGCCATACTGGGAAAGACCAAAGGTCCATCGAGCCCAGCATCCTGTTTCCAACAGTGGCCAATCCAGGTCACAAGTACCCAATAGTAGCAACATTCCACGTAGAACCCCAAAGAATAGCAAGATTCTAGAATTCTAAAAAATAACAAGATTCCATGCAGAATTTCAAAGTGTAGCAACATTCCATGTGGAACCCCAAAGAGTAGCAAGATTCCATTCAGAATCCCAAGCACGTAAGTACATAACTGTTGCCACACTGGGACAGACCAAAGGTCCATCAAGCCCAGCATCCTGTTTCCAACAGTGGCCAATCCAGGTCACAAGTACCCAATAGTACCAACATTCCACGTAGAACCCCAAAGAGTAGCAAGATTCTAGAATTCTAAAGAATAACAAGATTCCATGCAGAATTTCAAAGTGTAGCAACATTCCATGTGGAACCCCAAAGAGTAGCAAGATTCCATTCAGAATCCCAAGCACATAAGTACATAAGTGTTGCCACACTGGGACAGACCAAAGGTCTATCAAGCCCAGCATCCTGTTTCCAACAGTGGCCAATCCAGGTCACAAATACCTGGCACGATCCCGAAAAAGTACAAAACATTTTATGCTGCTTATCCCTCTTCATTTTCCTGACAGCTTTTCCAGCTTCTCTTAGCTTATCTAGGTATTCTCACCTGTCGTCTTCATTTTGAGTCGTCTCATAACGAGTGAAGGCTAACCTCCTTTCCCTTATCTTTTCAGCTACTACATTCGAGAACCAGAGCAGCCTTCTTTTCCTCTTACTTTTATGTAATTTTAATATAGCTCCTTTCAGTCTTGTCCATTGCTGTTCTACTTTCTTCAGCCGTTCCCATCCTATTAACTCTTCCTTGAGAAATTCCCCCATTTCGGTAAAGTCAGTTCTTTTGAAATCCAGGACCTTCAATCTCGAATGAGCTCTCTTCCCTATCTTAATATTGAACCACACCATTCGGTGATCACTAGATGCCTTGACGTCAGAAACATTCTCTCCATTCGCAAGCACCAGGTCCAGAATAGCTCCTTCCTGCGTCGGTTCCGTTACCAACTGCTGAGACAATTCTTCCTGTAGGGAATGTAAGATCTCTTTGCTTCTATGTGACCCTGCAGCAGGGACTCCCCAATTGACATCCGGCATATTAAAATCACCTATCAGTAGTACTTCCTCTTTCCTAGCTATCTTGTGGATGTCTTCAATTAAGTCTCTGTCCATTTTCTCTGACTGTGAAGGTGACCTGTATATTACTCTGCATATTACTGTATATATTACTCTGTATAACCCACAGCACTTCTTCCATACCCCATGTGTCCTGCAGTTCTGTCACTTTAATATCATTCTTAGCATATAGTGCTACACCTCCACCCTTTTTTCCTGCCCTGTCCTTCCTGAATAGAATGTCAGGGGCTAACTCCCCTATCCAAATAAGCTAATGAAAGCACAGAGCCGACTGCTCTGTTAGTTCAACTGTTCCCTCCCCTCCCCCCTCCTCTAAACGAGTACAACACTGAAACTCTCCCCCTCTATCCCATACCACCCAACCCCCCCTCCTACCCGCCCTCCCTTCATGTGTGATGTTTAAATGTTCAAGATGTAACTTCTCCCTTTAGGTGGCAAGGTGGTCCATAATGGCTCCCACATTTCTCTAAACCAGGTGCCCGGAATACTATCCATGTTTTGCACCCCACACCTATCTATTCTCATTTGGTGAATTAACTGTGATCTCCACCTCCAGATGTGAGGACCCTGGGGCATCATCCAGGCTGTCAGGATGGCATGGACTCCGCAAAAAATCGCTAATTGCATGAATCTCTTAAAACCCGCCGGAGGTTGTGTCGTAAATTTAAAGCTATTAAATAACAGCAAGGGGTCACAGGTAAGAGTACACCCCCCACCACAAGTCTATAGTCTGGAGCACTGCCCCCCAGAAACTCTGCACCTGCGGGCAAAGCCAGAACATATGCCCTAGGGAGGCCATAACCGCCCCACACTTTGGGCAGACCCCAGAGCTGGAAATGTTTGCTTTAAATGCCCGAAGTGGAGAGATGTGCAGTCTTAACAAGAATCTATATAGTTTTTCACGCTGTATTACCGACAAACGTCACGCATATAATTGTTTTAAGTATGCTCTACACACCTCCTCTGTCACCTCACAATTTAAATCTTTGGACCAGTCTGCTGCCAGAGACACATAATGCAACTCCACAGTCGTGTCCTTTAGCTGCTGGTGATGAAAGTTTAATGGCACACACAGCTGAGCTCCCAATGTATAAGCCTCAGAGAGAATGTCAGACACATCCTCCGTCAGGTCCGTCCAGGGTAAAGTCTTGACATAATGTCTTAATTGGAGATACGCAAAAAAATGCCTCGCTGGGATCCCATATTGTTGCTGCAAGGTGGCAAAAGGCCGCACCTGACCCTCCTCGTCTACAACGTGCACCAAATATATAATACCCTTCTTTTCCCATTGCTGAAACACACTAACTCCCTGGCCCGGTGGGAAATCCGGATTATTACAGATTGAGAGCTGAGAGCTGATGGCGATGACAAAGCCACCTCCAGGTCGCTCTCAAAGATCCCAACAATGGATGGCGTTTCAAAGCCGCCTTTGGTAAGCTACCCCCAGTGTGTAACAGATGACTGAACTGGGTCTCCGGGAAAAGAGAAGTCTCCACAGCCGTCAAGGAGAAGTCCGAGGAGCCTCGGAACCAATCATTTATGTGTCGCATGGAACACGCTACTGTTAACGAACGGAGATCTAGCATTCCCATACCCCCATATTCTCTAGGGGTAGAAATCATAGAGAGTTTTAGTCTTGGGCGTTTCCCTTTCCGCAAATATGATTGCAACATTTTCCCCAACTTTCTCTCGTTCCTTTTCGTTAGAAAGAGAGGGAGCTGCTGGAAAACATACACCCATTTCGGTACCACCATCATATTAAACAACGCTATCCTTCCCCATAGCGACAATGGTAGGGCCTGCCACAGCAATAACTGTTTTTTCGTCATCTCCAAGAGTACCTTGATGTTTTGCTCATATAATAATGTTAAGTCTCTGGGTATAAAAATCCCCAAATACTTTAGTGCTACATCTTCCCGACGAAGCGGGAATTGACCTTTCCATTCTTGTAAAATGTCATCATCCAGCGCCATCGCACACGATTTTTGAAGATTAAGGGAAAACCCGGACACCGCTCCACTACCTTTAAGACATGTTCTAAAGAGGCCTGGGGGTCCGCGAGCAGAAGCATGATGTCATCCACGTATGCCAGTGCACGAAGCTCCTCCCCCCTACATTAATGCCCTGTATCTTATGCGTCTTGTTAAGTATCCGCAGCAAGGGCTCTAAGGAAAGATCAAATAAGAGCGGGGACAACGGACAGCCCTGTCGCGTGCCACGTTGCACTTCAAATGATGCCGACCTACTCCCATTCGCTACAATCTGCGCCATCATGCCAGAATAAAGCGCCTTAATTGCCCTCACGAACCCCTCGGGGAGCCCCACCCAGTCCAGGACATGAAACAAATATCCCCAGTCCACCTGGTCAAAAGCCTTAGCAGCATCTAGACTTGCCACTAGCAACGGTGACTGTGTATACTTGCTGTGTGCCATAGCCAGGAGGATTCTACGGACGTGCAATACTGACTATCTGCGAGGAATAAAGCCCACTTGTGCAACACCCACCAACTCTGTAATCCGAGTAGCCAGTCTATTGGCCATCACCTTTGCAAGGAGTTTGATGTCCACGTTTATCAAAGAGATCGGCCTATAAGATGTCGGATCTTCTGGTGGCCTGCCCGGTTTTAATATGAGCGAGATGAGAGCCGTATTTTCCCTACCCGGGACCGTGCCCTCCTGTATGATTGCCTGCAGATAGTCAAGCAATGCTCCTCCCGTGTGAGCCTGCATCAGTTTAAAGAACTCTCCCGAGAAGCTATCTTCTCCTGGCGCAGTTAGTGGCCGCAATCCCTTAATCGCTTTCTGTAACTCTCTCATCTGAAGCGGCATATCCAACTCCATCACCGCCTGAGCTGACAATTGGGGCATACCCGCCCGATCTAAAAGGCCATTCATTGCATCTCTATCTGCCCGATCTCCCCCTCTGTAAACTGCCTGGAAGTGGTCTTGTAAGATCTGCAGTAAGCGTTCCGGTCGATTTACCACCACTCCTGTACTATCTTTCAAAGCCGTGATAGTCCGTGGGCCCCGCTTACTCTTAACCAAACAGGCTAGCAACCCGCGTTCCCAAATCTATGAAAACGGAACTTTTGAAACAACCACCTACGCTGTGTGTGCTCATGCAGCAGAGTATTAACAGACATTTGCAGTGCTACATATGCGTCCCTGTTAGCTTGGGTCGGGGAGTGAAGACTTAAAAGCTTAGCCTTTCTCAATTGTCGTTGTAAATTTACGAGGCTCGCGGTCACCTTCTTACGACGAACCACCGTGTATGATATTATCTCGCCTCTCAGTACAGCCTTCGCAGCACACCAAAACAATTGAGGATTAGTTTTGTGCTGCTCATTATGGGACACATACTCCTCCCATCGACCCCTCAGAAATTCCTGAAAATCTTTATCCTTAACCAGGTATCCTGGGAATCGCCAGGTCGGAACAGGTTTAAAGCTCCCCGGCGGTTCCAATTCCACCCAGACAGGCGCATGGTCTGCAACGACCACCTCCTCCAGGCGGGATTCTAGTACACAGGGGAAGAGCGCTGACGATATAAATATATAGTCCAGTCTTGACCAGGATCCGTGGGCCCGAGACCTATGAGAAAAGTCTCGTTCCCCAGGATGTAATACCCTCCATGCATCCACCAAATCCAACGAGGTCGCAAACTCCTCCAACATCCCCTGTTCTGCTCTTCCCAAACTCCTGTCGCTGCGAGAGCCTGTGCAGTCAAGCTCAGGATCTAATAAGAGGTTCATATCACCTGTGAGAATAAGGTTTTTACCCTGATAGGGTACCAGAGCCCTTAGCAGCTCTGGGAAGAAACTCTTATCATAGGGCGTGGGGGCGTATACTGCTAGTAAATACACTTCCCTACCCTGCAGCCACATCTTTATCAGTATATATCTACCCATGGGGTCCTGTAAAAGTACCTCAGATGTGACCACTAACTTCTTATGAAGCAGAATAGCCACACCACTCCGTCTCCCTCCCGATGATACCGAGTGAACTTGTCCCACCCAAGATCTGCACAACTTTGCATGCTCTTCCTCTGATAATCTTGTCTCCTGAAGACATGCTATGTCTGCCTTAAGGCGCCTCAAATGAACTAAAAGTTTTGTTCTTTTGATCGGAGATGTGATTCCCCCCACATTCCAAGTTACTAATCTACAATTGGACATCCCATCCCAGAATGTGTCGCGAACCACAGTTACCCACTTCTGCGAATCCAGGGGCCCAGCCTCCCCCCCGGATCCCATGCGTAAAACACTTGCATGCCATTTGTTTTCCCAGAACTGCCACAGAAACTGATCTGTACAATATCCCCCTGAAAAGCACAATACACACATGACTCTCCCTCCACCCCCCCAACCCCACAAAACCACCCCCCACATCCACATCGTCAAGATACCATTATTTTCATCCCCATGTCCCCCCCTCCACCCTCCCTCCTGCCCCTCCTCCCTTCCTCCCCCCAACGTCCCCATGCTGCTACCCATGACTTGAGTGGAACTTTGTCCATCTCAGAGGTAGTCACTAAATGCTGAGGTCCCTACTCCACCGTCCATCACTCTGGTCTCCAGTCGGTACCCAAACACTCAAAAGCTAGTCGTAATTCAGTCAGTGCTCATTCCCAACATCTGCACAAAGCAACAAATCCTCCAAAATGATATCTGTTCATCACTTATCTGCTGTGAAAGCCACCTTCCCAGTACGATTCAGGAACTCCGTTGCCCCCTGTACCGAATCAAATGAAGACCACGTTCCCTCATGCAGCACCTTCAGCGTGGCAGGGTAAAGTAGCATGAATCGTATTTTCTTTTCTACTAAAGAAGTGCAGAGCGGGTGAAAACGGCGTCTCCTCTCTTGCACCCCCGCGGAGTAGTCCTGGAAAATCCGAATCTGTGCGCCATCGTACTTCAACGTGTCTCTCTTTGCGCGATATCCAAGCAGTATTTCCTCTTTGTGGGAGTAATTATGGATTTTAATGATGACAACGCGTGGCTTTTGGTTCTCCGGTTTCAGCCGGCCCAACCTGTGGGCCCGTTCAATGCACAGGGGGCCATAACTATGAGACAAGGCAAATTCCGTATTGAACCACTGCTCAAGCAAGAAACTTAAATTCTTTTCCGGTAACTTTTCCGGCAAGCCTACAATCTGCAAATTACTCCTGCGTGCCCGATTCTCTAGGTCCTCGATCTTGTCTTGTTGTGCTCGCCCTGTCTCTTTCAGTTGGTTGAGCTCTGGCGCCATGCGGTTCCATGTGTCTTCCATATCGGAAACTCTCCACTCTGTCTCTGTCAGCCGCTTGTTAGAATCCAGCAGTAAGGCGTCTAGCTTCTCAAACCACCCATTCAGTTCAGTAAATTTTGGCTCCAAAGCCGCTCCCATCACGGCTGTAATCTGATTCATTTGTTTAGCGGAGAATTCTTCATCCACGCTCGTTACTTCACCCGCCATCTTAGATTCGCCGCCCGTCGGCACCACCTTTTCCTTCTCCACTTTCACAGTCTTTTTGGAGCTCCCTGCCGGCATCGCAATGAGATATTGTTCCATACACTGTTCCCACAGCGTATCACAGGTAAAACCCCGCCGATATAGCTAGTATTCAGTCACAATTAACGATAAGCAGAGCAGGGACCTCGGAGCGAAGCTGCAACGCACCCTTCACTCACAGCGCATCACGTGACTCTCTCCGCGCTTGCTTTTTAAAAACAGCTGTTTTTGTAGCGGCTGCTGCTGCTCAACAGGAGAAGCAGCAGTGGCCGGAAATGGGAGCTGGCGCCGCGTGTTTCACGGGAGACTTGGCAGGTCTGTTGGGTGGGCGGGCCTGGATGGAAAGAAGGGGATAAAGAGAGAGAGACGCGGGATGGAAGAATCGGGAGAGGGGGTAGACAGATGGAAGGATGGGGAGAGAAAGAGGAAAAACAGATGGAAGGATGGGGACAGAAAGACACGATGGAAGGATGCAGAGAGAAAGGGGAGAGACTGGAAAGATGTGGAGAGACAAGGGACACTGAACAGAAAAGGGTAGAGAGATAGAGAGACACTGGATAGAAGGAGGGGGAGAGAGACATTAGATGGAAGGATCAGTTCGTGGACACATTACGCTAGGGTATTGAATGGAAAAAAAAAGTTAAACTATGCACAGCTTTCAATCTACTGCCTTCTATTTCTTTCTCAGTGTTTTTATTTCCCCTCTGCTAGACCTCTATCTGACTCCTTCACACGGGGGACTAATAGTACCTATTTCATATATCAGGTTCTGTATAGTTTCTCTAACCTCCATTGTCACCCAATCATAAGGGGGTCTGTTCTGGGGTGGCATTAGGAGCCGTAATTGAAAACTAATTCCCATAACTACTGCTTTCTGTTTTTCTAGATCTAGGTATATTCTGGACCATTTATGTTCCCACATAAATCTTATTAAACATCTGTCTAAGTTTCTGCAAAGACTGAGTGTCACTTGTATATGATCTACCTTGTAGGCTAAATGTTAGGTAAAGAGAAGACAGAATCTATAAAAATAGAGACAGAGATAGGTTTAGATAAATAGATACATTTTATTTCTTACCCAAAGACAAGTCTTCAAATTGGTACAAATACAGACATCAGATTCTGGTTTCAACCGCACAGGGCTTCGCCGTCTGACTGAAGCTTTGGAGAAGAGACTCTCAAACTGAGCCAAACTCTCCCCTCTTTTATACTCTATCTTCTCCATAGAAGTGAATGGTGAGATACCTAGCTCCTAATATGTCTCAACTTCCTGAGATCATACTTTCCCATGTGATCTGCTATCTGATGTGCCCACCTCCTTCCGTTCTCAGCTACTGCTAATTATCAACATGTTTTGGGAAGCGTTGAGATAACAGTTTCACATCTTCCGGCTGCAATACTTTTCATACCTTTCTCATGAACTCTGTATTACCTCTGTATCATTGTATACCAAAACTAATAAGCTCCATTTTATTCATCTGATCTTTCATTACAGGTGCTATATTTGAATTAAAAATTGTACCAATTTGTGGCAGAACTCATTGTTCAGACCTGCTTTTTGCAGATTCTTCAAATATTACATCATTTACTTGTTGTTTGGCCTGGTCAGTACTTTTTCAGTTGTTTTTAGGCTGCATAGCTCTGGCCAGCAATATTCCAGTGGTAGCCTTAAAGCTAGGCCATATATTAACATTCCCCTCTTCACCCTATCCCATAGGGTGACACCAGGGTTAACGTACCTTGGTACCATCCATTCCAGAAGGTATTCTAGGAGGCCATCAAATTGTCTGCGTCTTAAGATCAACTGGTACAATTTTATTATTTTGCTTCAACCTTTAAGAATGCATGTTTTGTCTTAATCTTATCTATGTGATTATATATACATTACTATCAATCAAAAATTCTTTGGTTATATACTGATTATATCTTAATTATACATTTGCATAGATTTGCACACTTGATCATATCATCTTATATAGCTTTATATGGTTACATTCTATCCCCCCTGTGCTATTATCTGATTATACAGTTGCAGACATCTCTGTGTCTCTAACAGTTGCATAGCGATTGGTCCTTCTCAGAGAGAGATAGTCCAATGTGTTATCTCCTGTGGTGTTAGGAAGGAGATTTTCGTACAGGGCATATTGTCCTGCTGTGGTCCTTTTCATTATTGCGGTTTCAATTAAGCGTTCTACTAAGCCTCTAGCACAAGGGATTATGCAACATCCTACTAAAACAAAAATTGCCACCACTATGATTATTGTCGTGGCTGCTGAGATGATAAATGTTTTCCATTTACCAAAAGCTCTATCCATCCAACCTGTCCAGGATGTATCAACGCCAGAGTTCTCTGCCAATTCTTGCGACAGTGAGGTTAAGCCTTCTAAAGCTCTGGTAATTGATCCATCTGGAGCTGTATTGTTGGGGATAAAGGTGCAACACTGGGTACCTATCTTTTGGCACACCCCGCCATCCGCTGCTAGAAGCTGGTCAAGAACTAATCTATTTTCCAACGTCATCCGGCTAGTGGCGTCTAATTGTGTTGCAATTCCTTGAACTGCATCCCTAGTGTAGTTCACAAATCTCTGCTGGTTGTAATATATATAGTTGATCCAGTCCAGATTCTTATTGATAGTCGCCCACCAAAAGAAAACTGATTCAAATCCTGCGGCTATCTGGTTTCTGGCTTTAAACTCATCAGGAACCCCTCTTGGAACTCCAATAGTATCTATATAGACCCGATCATCAAAAGATCCAGGCATTGCATTTCTCTTCACTCGTGAGGAAGAGCTGCTATGAGGAGGAGGCAAGGATGCTATAATGATTGGAATGACCAATTTGACTAGGGCACATCTGCCTGTCCAGTTGTTAGGAAGTGTATGGCGAATAGTGCGGGTTCCACAGTACCACCATATGTCTGCTCTAGCTTGTGAGAACCGTGTTAGGGTCAGATTTTTCAGAGTCCCATTTCCTAAGGTTGTGTTACAATTGGTTAAGTTTCCTAAAAACCGTGTCTGTTTCACCCCATATCGTTCCAGACATGTATGATATTTGGTAGCAGGATTTGGAATCCTGAATGCAGGTGGAATCCTCATCCGAGGAGGTAAGTAGGGGTGGTGCTCGTCAAGATGTAGACAAGACTGATTTATGTCATCTTTAACCTGCAATAACTGCAACATACACCAAAATCCATCTGGATCATTGTGGAGGTCTAACGGGAAAGGAACTAATGTTGGTTCTGCTCTGGCATGGGAACAAAAATAACAATTAGAGACATTCAAACTCTTTGTAGTATAATGGGCCCATTCGAGCCATAGGTTTGTCTCTCCAAATCCTGTTTCTAGTGCTATTAAATCTTTAGAATCATTAATTCGTACAATCTGGTAAGGGATTTTTATTTCTGGGATTGTTGTTGGCATTAAGGGATTAGTTTCATTCTTTTCTGGTACAGCGGGGGGTGGGACAACCTTGAAGTTTCCTATGGGATCTCTACCTGTGGCATCAATTCCTATGGAATAAGTTCTGTATGTAACATCCGTCACTCCTCTAAAAGTGATAGCCACTGGATTACATTTGGTCATTTGGCAGAGGCCAGTGACTCGCAATTTCATGATGGAAATGCTCCTTTTTAGATCTGGAATCTCAGTACCTGAGTAGGGAACCCATGAACCTGTATACCACCATACTTGTGCCCAACTTCCACAATTGGGGAAGGGACACAGGTATACTTCAAAAGCTGACAAATATTGCTGCACAGGATGTTCCCCACACATTGTGTAAGCACACACATCAAGGGTGATTGTGGTTGTGTCCTTGGAAGTGGGTAATGTTATATCATAAGTGGTTGTAAGGTGTTCCCGAAAATTTTCTAGGTGCTGTGTTCCATGTATCATGGGTGTGGTGAGCACACACAACAGGAGAGCTACGCAGTTCATGTTGGTAGTTTTCATAATGAGGCACTGTAATTGTATGAAGGGTGAGTAACGGCTACTGATTAAGGACAGTGACAAAATTATCCCAAGGGTTTTAGCAACAGGTATTTGGGTATGGGGGGTAAATTCTAATAGCCCCTATTTCAGTTGGATCTGGGATTTCGAAAATACCATATACTTCCAAAGGTCCCAATCCAACTTTTCTGATGAACAGGAAGGGAATCCAGTCAGTGCCCAATACAGCGTATGTAATTACCCAAAAGTCTACAACTTCACTAGTTTGTGGTCTGATTAGGAGGTCGTCTGTTTGTTCAATTTGTAAGCCTAAGATTCCTCCAAACAATACCTGAGTATGTGTAACCGTACGGCTAGGACCTAATGTCCAACTGTCAAACAACGTTTCACACAGCGTGTGGTATCGGGTAAAGGGGTCCCAATTGGGATCGTCTTCTGGAGCAGGGTCCCAATGAGGATACAGTAATTCTCTTTCTGGGGTTTCAGGGATCAAGTGTGCACCTAAATTTAAAGGCGACGGTGGGGGAGGATCAGATGGAGAAGGCGAAGTGTCTGGTAAATTCTGGGACATATATTGATGATCACTTGAGCTATCTGGGAGGACGAGTGGCTGGGACAGTGGTGACTGGTGTGGCTAAAGTAGTATGTGTGGGAGGAGGAGCGTCACTAGCAGGAGACAGAGAATAAAGAGGAGGGGTGGGTTGTAATTCAAGCAAGGCAATATTATCCCCAAAAATAGTTGTACGATTGGGGACAATATGGACCGAGCTACTGATAGGATTGGGAACAGTTGTAGAATACAAAACAGGAGGATCAGTGAGGAAAGGAGTAGTTGCAGAGGTTTCAATAGTATCTGGAGGATTGCCAGTTGAAAAGTCTGTCGTGGCAGATGTGTCTGCCCAGGGGGTGGGATGACTGGTGGCAGCGAGGCTGATCTTTGAGATCGTCTGGGGGGGGCTATATCCAACCAGGCGTGGGAATGTGATGTTCTGTTGGAGCTTTGTGTTGGCTACTGTAGTAGGTACTGTTGGGGTAATTGCAAGTACAGAAGTAGTTGCAAGTACCGTAGCGTTACCGGCTGGCAAGGTAACGTTGCCAGTGGGAAAGGCAGTAAGGGTGATCCAAAGATCACTGGCAGCAGTATAGGTAAACAAGGTAGTGAAAAGCAAAACCAAACCTATACACAGTATGATCATGCACACGAGTCCAACAGCAAACAGTCTGGCAGATGGGAAGCAGAAGAAGAGGGTGTATTGATGTAACACCGTTACAGCAGAGGCAACACTTGGACGAGCGCTGGTTCCGACCTTGTCATCAGAAATGGTGTCGGCTTCCAGATAATTGTCATCCAAGTCTTTGGACCAATGGGAATTTGTATCAGATACCTGTTCAGAGTCACACTTATGTAGAGAAACAGTCTGTAAGGGGATAGGTTCTTCTGAAGTGCACAGCGGCGGAATTTGCTGTGGCATTTATCTGGCTTGATTCGGGAAGTACCGATGTAGAATATCGAGCAGCTCACAGGTGTTGCTGTGCAAAATGTTTACTGTGGGAAATACAATGGACTCTCGGTCTTCCGGGGTCAACTGTCCTGCTAGGTTGCGGACTTGGAGGAGATCGTCTGCCAGATTACGGATTCTGATGAGGCGGATGCGAAGATCCACGTAGGGAAGTGGATGAACAGGAACTGTGGGAGGTGGAGGTGAAGAAGGCAACTCAAATACTGGTTCAGATACAGGTGGTTGTTCAGATGGTGACTCTGGAGATTCTGCGAAGGCTTGGATAATAATGTCAGCCAGATCAAGGAGGTGTGATTCAGGAGAGGGGATAAGGTGGTTAAGTCTTTGGTCAAGTTGATCAAGATGATTCAAAAGTGTTGGGTGCGGGGTCGGTGGTCTCGGGCTCAGGGGCGGTGGTGATGGGGTTCGTACTGGGACTGGTCTCTCCAGTGACTGATGTGCTGGAAACAATGGCGGTGGAGATTGGGTTCGTGGGAACATCAATGGAAATATCCAGGAGACCTGATGGGGTATTTGGATAAGCTCGTATATCTTTCAGATGGACCCAGGATGTGTGGTCCTCCAGCTTTGCAGCTGTGGCTGACAGGGCTTCTATCTTGAAGGGCCCAACGTAGATCGGATCTCGCCAGGTCTTGTGCGTGTAGTAACGCCGGTGCACCAGATCTCCCACTTTATAAGGGGGGGATCTATCGGCATCACAATCCCCTCTTCTGTCCGAAATGGCCTGTGGAATTGAGGACAGAGAACTTACAATAGTTTGCAAGATATCCCAATATACTGAGTATTGATCGGGTACTTGAGTGTCTGGATTGCCAGGTATGAGTCGCATCTGGCGACCTGTACATAATTGGAACGGCGTCAGTTTAAGGGAAGAGGATGGAGTGGCACGGAGAGATAATAGTGCCAAAGGAAGGGCATCTAGCCAATTCTTTATCCCATTTGCCATAAGCTGACGCATTTTTGTTTTGAGCAATCCATTGTATCGTTCAACCAGACCATTACTGGTGGGTTTGTAAACACAGACAGTTCTGTGAGTAATGCCGAGTGCAGGAAGAAGGTTCTGCAAAAGTTCATTTACAAAGTGTGTACCATTATCTGTGGTAATTTTGCCAGGAATCCCAAATCGAGGAATAATTTCAGTGCACAGTGATTGTGCCATTGTTTGGGCGGTTTCTCTAGAGCAAGGGAAAGCTTCCACCCACTTCGAGAAAGCGTCCACGCAGACAAGCAGATACCGTTTACCACGGACAGGCGTCTGCATATCTGTGAAATCAATATACCAATGTTGGCCAGGTCCCTGGACAACAGGTAAATGACCTGAAGGAATAACAGGTCCTCGTTTAGGTGTGTACAGAAAACATTTGTAACAATTATGAACTACGGTGTGACACATGGGCATCATTTGGGGAGCCCATAATCAGGAAGACAATTGATCATACAGTGTAGTAGCATTTAAATGTAAGGGGTAGTAGTGGATATAGTAGGAAGATTGGAAAAGGAAGTGACTTCACGGGCTAGTTCATCTGCAGCATGGTTACCATTAATGGCGAAAGAGAAAACTGTCTCCTGATGTGCTTTAATCCAGGAGATACTGGTGCGAAGGCCTTTTTGATGGCGCTTCTCCAGTGCTTCAAAAAGTGCAGTCCACAAAGGTAAGTGACTTAGGGGTTGCCCGGTAGAGGAGATCATACCCCTCTGGTTCCATTTGCGAACATGGGAATGCAAGGAAGTGAATACATAGTCTGAGTCGGTGACAATGCTCAAATCTGAGTGTAGTGCTTTAAATAGTATAACATACAGAACTGCTGCAAGTTCTGCAGTTTGGGCTGTGAATGAATCAGGTAACCTGAATTGTATAGGCTCCAGAATATCTTCTTCTGGTGTATAACGGAGGGCGGCAAAACCGGCAACTCCGTTTTGCTGAGAACCATCTGTAAACCAAACCTCGCCACTTTGCAAGATTTCTGAATGTAGATGGAGTGATTCAGGAACAGATAATCGGGTAGTGCACTCATGGGGAAAAATAGCATTTTGTGCTGTCTCTGTTACAGTGAGTAATGGATCCAGGCGTTGAAGATCAGTTAAAGTTAATGGGTGAATAGAGTGCACTACACTGAACAAGAGCACTTGATACTTTTGTAATCGGCAGACAGTCATGTGACTGATCTGTTTATCCAACAGATATTTAACATCATGGGATGTGTGAAGAATCACCGGAAGGTGAGGAATGTAGCTGTATAGTTTTGTAACAGCTGTGCTGGCGGCAACAAGGCCTTTCTCACAAGTAGCAAAAGCTCTTTCGACAGGTGAAAAAGTACCCGAGAGATAACCACAAGCAAGGTCATCATGTTCTTGAGTGATCAGGCAAGACCAGGTATTCTCAGTATGCACGACCCAAAGGTGCACATCCTGAGAGACATCAATGGTTGCCAATGGTGAGGAAAGCATAACATCCTTTACAAGGGCCATAAGATCAGCTGTTTCTTGAGGTGTAAAAAGAACGGGTTCATGTTTTGCTTTCTGTTTGCCTTGTAGTTTCATATAAAAGGGTTGAGTTCGGGCTGAATAATTTGGTATCCACAGGCGACAAAAATTTAACATGCCAAGGACACCTCTGAGATCAGAAATGGTGGTGGGCAAACGCAAGGAGGAGACATGTTGCAAAGTGTCGGGACCTAGGCCCTTCTGACGGGGGCCAATGTGATGGCCAAGAAAGGTAACATGTGTCTGAGCAACTTTTAATTTCTTTCTGTTAACCTTGTAACCTTTCGTAGCAAGAAAGCCAAGAAAGTCACAGGTGACCTGAACACATGTGTCAAAATCGGGGCAGGTGATGAGCATGTCGTCTACATACTGAACAATAGAAGTTTGTGGTGGGAGATCATATCTGTACTGTTTGAATTCCTGTATGTGTCCTGCTAAAGTCTGGGAAAAGACTGTAGGACTGTCAGTAAATCCCTGAGGGAGACGGGTCCACTGATATGTTGTGTTATTGAATTGGAAAGCCGTTAGCGGGCGGCTTACGGGGTCAAGGGTGATGGAAAAGAAGGCGTTGGACAAATCAATGGTGGAATGATATGTCTGCAAGGAGATACTATTGAGGAGTGTAGTTGGGTTTTCAACGTTCGGGAATACCGCGTAAGTGAGGTCATTTAGCGCGCGTAAGTCCTGTACTATACGGAAGGCGCCAAGTTCCTTCTTTGGAACAGGGAATAATGGAGTATTGTATGGTGAATTACATTTTTCAATAATACCTTGCTGTAATAGGGAATCAATTTGTTCTTGAGCTCCAGCAATAACTTCAGGTTTTAATGGGTACTGTGGGATTTTTGGACCTTTACAACCAGGTAACAGCTGAATACGATGGGGAGGACCGGTAACCTTACCATAGGGTTTCTCAGGTGTGGCCCAAAGAAAACCCGGTAAGTCATTCAATGCTACCTCTATTTGTTTTTCAACCATAGAGGTGACAGCCATTAAAAGTGAAGTGTTTGTAGTAGGGGAAGAATCAAAATGAATTTCAAAATGAAACAATGTCAATAGATCTCTTCCAAGTAAATTAACAGGGCACAGCGGAGCGTATAAAAAGGGAGCAGATAGTTGTTGATCCGCATATTTAATTGGCAGGGGCTCAAGCAGTGGTGTGTCCGTAGGAACACCATCAAATCCTGTGGTGGTAACATTGTCTGGGGAAACTTTAAGAAGTTTCTGTAGTTTGTGTGGGACGTGGGCTAGTACAGAGCGAGAAGCGCCTGTGTCAATTAAGAAGGGGACCGGAACTTCACAGATAAGCAGGGTGATCATGGGATCATCCAGTCCTGCAGCAGTGCGGACTACGCCTAGTCACTGTGGGCGGCGTTGGTCTGGGTTCCATAAAGGGAAGGATTGGCGTTCTGGAGGATTTTGGCGGGTCTGACGGTTTTGACGGCGGATTTGATTCATAAGGGTATTTTGTGGTGGTAGTGGGCATTCCCTTGCATAATGACCGTATTGCTGACAACGATAACACAGAACATCTATATAACGATCTGGACTAGGCCGGGAATAATCGTTTCGGAACCGTCTGTTATCATCAGGAGGGCCCCGTTGGGGACCCCGCTGCGGTTGCCCGCGCCGACCTCTTTCTTCTGGGTAGTTAGGTCTACGGTCTGGGCGGTAGGGCCGTGGGCCCTGAGTTCGGCCGTTATTGTCATAGCGTTGGTCAGCATACATAACAATAACAGGGGGAGAAGTGTCAGGAGTATTGGTATCAGGGTCAGAGCTCTTAGAGGCTCTTTTCTCTTTGAGATCTTCAGTCTGCAGCACTTCCAAGTTAGTGTGTACTGTCTTACGATGTTGGGCTTCATCTTGCTTGCTTTTAATAAGCCGTCTGCAATGATGAAGGATGTGTTCACGAATTTTAGGCCATTTTTCTAATTGGAGACCTACGGTGTTCTCCAACTTAAGTTTAATTTCTGAAGGTAAGGTTCCCTTCAGTAAATGGTAGAATACTGGGAGGGCATTATCAGAGTCAAATTTTTCCTCTGTTTCTTCCTTATAGAGGTCTTGGAGTCTGAGTAAATAAGCCTCAATAGGCTCTGAATCCATTTCCCATCTTTGGGAAGTGATAACCGAAAAGTCTTTAAGGGTCGGATACATGGTCCGGATTTCCTGAAATATTTTTGTCTGAATTTCAGTCAAAGGGTTACCATCATATTGGGTATCTGTAACAAATTTTGCATAGCCCGATTGAGTGAATATGTCAGTGACACTAGCGTGTGGGGTTCTGCCCAGGAGCGCTTTCATATCACCTACTGATAGAGTAGTCCCCAGGGTAATGTCCTGTAATTTTTTCAACCATCGGTTGCCTCCCAGTGCAATATCCGGGAGCTGTAGTATGAGGCTATTCAATTCAACAGCTGAAAGTGGGGTGTATTCCGTATGAGGGACACCACCTGACATTTTATTCAGCAGGGGAAAAAGTTTCACTGATTTAAGGAGATCAATCGAGGTGGTTGGGGGAAACTGACCCCTGAGATATTGGAATTGGGTCTTTTTGTGATGAGGGAAGAGATAGATCAACTACACCGGCAATGTGTACGGTAGTAGGTGGGTCAAATCTGATAGGAGCGGGATGTACCGCAGGCAGCGAAGGTATCGCTGTCTGTGATCCTTGAGATGAGGAGGTCTGTGTCTGAGATCCCTGCGAAATCTGTAGCTGAAGTTTATCACAATATCCTGGGGGTATCGGGGTATATCCCACTGCACATGGTAAAAGCTTGGTAGTACCGGCAGCATCATAAGGTGGAGGGGCGGTAGGTGTTACTGCCTCTTGGTAAGGGGCTTGATCGCAAGCAGACTTCGCTAGGGCTCTGTCATGCTGGTTTTGTGCAATAAGTATAAATTTATTAATAGCAGCTAAATGCTTCTCCCTAGATTTTCCTGTTTTGTTGGATTCATTATAGCAGACCAAGGCTTGGAGCTTACCCTGATCAAATGAGCCCTTTGTTGGCCATTCCAATCCCGGGTCTTTAGCAGACCAAACGGTATGCCAGGTTTGACATAAACGGGAAAGTTCTTTTTTATCAGCGGGGAAAAAGTTGAGAACTCTTTCCAGGGGGCTAGTGGAGGACTGAGTGGACATAATGGAATTAGGAATAGGGGAAAAGCAATCCACATAGGGGGCGGTGTGCAGTGTAAAATGGCAAATTAAATCTCAAATTGGATCCTAGTTCAAAGAATTATAATAGGTACCTCTATAAATATATATAGATAAAAAGGTGCAAAAGAAGATCATTCAAAGGAAAACATGCATCATGCGTATAGAAAACACCTTTATACTCACGCGTCTTCAAGAGCGTCCCAGAAGTGGAACCTAAAACATAAATTACTAATTGGCGGAAAGCCCTATGCTTTTGCCGCAGGTTAAATAAACAGACAATTGAAAGTTACAAAGGTGAAAAGTGTAAGAAAATAGAGCAGAAGGTGTTTAGTGTCAGCTATTATATATTTATACTACTCTATCCCAAATTAATAAATACTACTCCCCAGAGTGTGCTTCTAAAGGCGTAAAGAAACCCAGTTTCCCAGCCTACCAAGAACTATTCCGTATACATGGCAGAGCCCCCAAAAAGGGACCTTGCAAACACTCCCAAAAAGGACTCAAGAAACCAGCGAATAAGGTGTCATGAGTCGAAGAGCAGCGGTCCAATGGGTTTTCGCTGACTAGTGAACTTCTCGTGTGCGTTTGAACTTCTCGTGTGCGTCTAATCACCCCAAAGGACCTGTAGTTTGAGAACTTCTCGTGTACAACAACCCACTCAAAATTTTGTGGTTAGGAAACATCTCGTATATGACTAACCAAACTACAACATTGGAAAGTTAGGAAACTTCTCGTGTAAAAGCTAACCATCCAAAAATATTGAATGCCCGAGTCAACCTGTATACAATCTCAACCAATGCCTTAGGCGTCCCTTTATTGTCACAGCGATCATGTATACAGGTAACTCCTACGTGGGCAATAATGCCGAATCAGCAGGCCACTCCGAAAATG
Source organism: Microcaecilia unicolor (assembly GCF_901765095.1). NCBI lineage: Eukaryota > Metazoa > Chordata > Amphibia > Gymnophiona > Siphonopidae > Microcaecilia > Microcaecilia unicolor. Next base: position 759,266,574 of record NC_044031.1, on the reverse strand, counting down.
GAATGGAAGTCTGCTCCTAATAAATAAGATGCCGTCATCCATTGAAGGATCTCCTTCAATGCATGTAAGTCTCAGACATCGGTATCGAAGTTAATTGCATGACACTAGTACAATAAAGTAGAGAGAGAAAAAATATTAAGAAATAAAGGAGAAAGAAGGAAAAAGGAAATAATAAATATGGCATGTTCCTAGAAAGAACCTCTGAAACCTAATCCAGAAGTAACAAGCAAAAAAAATTATTTTAAAGGGAAAAAAACATGTAAGCTCTTCGGGTAAGGCACAGTAATCAGACAACATAGAATAAGTTTGCCACACAGCACTAAAGAGCACTCAAGCATGACAACTGACCGAAAGGGAGCTATGACAGGCAGTATAAAATCAATCATCCGAGACGAGCAAAGCAAAAAACCCAGAGAAAAACTTGACATTGTAAATCATCAAACAAACAGCCTAAAATGTTCTTTCATGGCTGACAAGATTAGTGCTATAACCGTGTAAAGATTATAGGCGAGCAGTGAACCAGCACTGCCATCACAGAAGTAAAACTTAAGATGATCCGAGCCAAAATATTTATACAGGAAAGAGTCTGTATCTAGAATACTTTGGAAACAACACTATACACCGTTTTTCCTATAGAACAAAAGCACAATATGATAGCGTTGAAATGGGACAAAAACACTTGCTTTTTAACAATAAAACCAAATATGCAACGGCCTTCCTAAAATACTACCGGTTAAGCATTCAGCAAGAAATACATGCGTATTAATCATAGTAAGGTGACATTATAGTAAATTATTAAGACATATATCTGTACATATATCTGTACAGGGCAAAAGAAATGTTACCCCGCTAGGAAATGAGTAATACCATTTACAGTTCAAAAACCAAAATCATGAAGCATAAATCATGGGGGGGGCCACGTAAAATATAAGCGTATTACCAAGAATAGGTTAAAGAAACATTGTAACATAATCATTAGGACAAAGAAGGAGAACGCCGGTTTGTAAAGGGGAAAGTTAAGTAATGTGTGTTTGAAAGTGAAATACCCTGTTAAATTTTATAACCACATGGTGTAGCACAATTAGGTCTATCAAGCTGTCACTAGCAGCGCAAAAATAAAGAAACCTGTCTTGGGGTTGAAATCACGGCTCAGAGACAGAATGAGAGAGCATTTGTTTAAGGGAGATGAAATGAAATAGAGGGCAACGCCCAAAAGTCAAAGCAGTATGAGCAGAGAATTGTGGGGAGTGGGAGACAACCAGAGAATTAGATAATCTCCTCGGCGTTAAGGGAAGGACCCTTGCATAAGTCCACCAATTTCGAGGGGAAACCGGATTGGAAAGATATGAAAGAGATGGATTTTGCCTTATGTGTGGTGCACGGGGGGGGGGGGGGGGGGGGGCCTTAAGATGGTTTGTCCCGGGTCTAGCGTCTCTCGGCGGCCCTGGGGTAGATGGGTGGAGGGGAGAGAAAGAGGGAAGACGCTGGATGGAAGGGTACAGAAAAAAAAAGGAGACACTGGATGGAAGGATGTAGGAAGAAAGAGGGGAGACATTGGGAGGGGGTCCTGAGACCAGAGAGGGGGAGGGGTTCCTGTGACCAGAAAGGGAGGGGAGGGAGGGGGTCCTGAGACTAGAGGGGAGAGGTGGTCCTGAGACCAGAGTGGGGGGTCCAGAGACCTGAGAGGGGGGAGGGGGAGGGGTCCTGAGACCAGAGGGGGGAGGGGGTCCTGAGACCAGAGAGGGAGGGGGGAGGTATCTCTGTCACACACACACACTCTCTCTCTCTCACAGTCAGTGTCTTTCTCTCTCTCACTCTCACACACTGTATCACATTCACTCGCTATGTGTCACACAGTCACTCTCAAACACTCTCTCGATCTCATGCACTCTCTCAGTCTCACAGAGAGTCTATGTATCGCACACACACTCTCTCTCACAAACACACTCGCACCCACATTCACTCTCTCTCTGTCACACATACATACTCACACATTAATTCTCTCTCTCTCTCTCTCTCACACACACACACACACTCTCTCAAACATACACACTCCGAGGAAAACCTTGCTAGCGCCTGTTTCATTTGTGTCAGAAACGGGCCTTTTGTACTAGTATTGTAAATAATAATAATGTGTGTGTTTGTGTATGATATCTTTTAATATACCACCCTTTGTGGTTACAACACAGCAGTTTACAATACTAAAAATAGGCAGTGGCCTACAGGAAAAAACAAGACAAAAGAAAATGAATGCAGACTAACCCTTGAATCAGCCCCCCACATGCCATATTTAACTGATCAAGTTAAAATGCCAATGAAAAATATAGGCCTTTTGCCCCGAATTGAATCTTGGGTAGGAAATTTCCAAGTGAGGGTATTTCAGAATGGACTTCTAGAGTGAAGGGTTAGAATACAACATGACGACTTGTGTATAGAGTCTAACGTGGGAATTTCTATAACAGGACGCCTCCATTTAGGTGCCCCTCTGCTGTACTCCAGATCAATGTCGTGATCTGTGCATAGGTGCCCCAGGGGCATCGTTTGGGCAGAGGGAGGGAGAGTTGTAGTGTATCCCTGCATTTTCTAAGATTGTCTCCTGGTCTCTTTAAAATGACTTTGCTAATCTGTGACCTTCCCATGAGAAGCTCTTCTCTAATATGACTGTTTTCATTCCTTCCTTTAGAAGGTTCTTAACATCTATTGCCAGATCTATCATTGTGTTACTGTCTCAAAATATTTCCTTTCTTACCCAAGTTTCTGTTTTCCCCTTTAGGGCGACTCAAAAGGCTTTCTCAATTTAATGAAGCTGATAGATAAAGGTAAAATCTGCTTCATATTTTAGATATATTAATAGTTTATAATCAGAATGAATAATCTCGTGCATATGGATTTCAGGCTGAAATCAAGCCTGGCTGTGTTCAATCATTTGAATCTAATTATCAATAAAATTTGCTCCACAGGTTGACTGACTAAGTTTACCAAGCAGTGGTAAAAGGGGCCTTGTGGTGGTGTCTGGCCCCCTTTTTTTTCCAGAAGGAAATGGCCATGTGGTAAGTTAGACACTTGCAGTGCTGCCATTTCCTGGGGGTGCCCTTTCCGCCTCCTGCCTGATTAGCAACACAGAAAACGTTTAAAAATTCTGTCACAAACCAAACAGAGAGGGTAAACAGCATACATAGAAAGTGCACAAACAAAAAAGCAACACTGGGCCTTCAAGACTGAGACAACAGGAGTGTTTTATTGACAAGTGACCCGACACGGGCCGTGTTTCGGCGTCAAAGAACGCCTGCCTCAGGGGTCAGGGTCTGGATGTAATTTGTTTAGAAATATATATATGTGTCCACAGGGCCGCCGAGAGGGGGGGGGACAGGGGGGACAAAATTCCCGGGGCCCGGCACCACAGTCCCACCCACCTCTGCCACCGGGTCGGGCCCCTTCCACCCGAACGCCCACTAGCAGAAGTGCTTCCTGTCTTCTGACTCTGGCATGCGTGGCCCACACAGACGCGCTCCTCTCAGCTGATCCTCGCTGTACGCTGCAGGGCTTCTGTGCGTCTGACGTCCTGCACAGAGTGTTGCTTTTTTTGTTTGTAAAAATTCTGTCACGCAGGAAACTGCAGGAGATGGGGGCAGGAACTCCCAAGGGAGCCCGGTGGTAGAGCCCAATTGGCACGTGGCAAGCCTTGCCATGCCTTTGTAAAAGGGCCCCTAACAGCAGATACTTTCTCATATGGGTACTACTCTGGCTATCAAACAGTATACACAAAAAGCATACAGAAGAAAAAAGCACAACTGGGCCTTCAAGACCGAGACAACATGAGTCCTTTATAAAGATCAGACCCGACACGGGCCGTGTTATGGCGCAAACAGCACCTGTCTCAGGGGTCTAAGTTTAATATCAAGTTACGCAGGTAGGGAGCTCTTTAAAAACTGTGAGGTCCTTTGATTAGGTTGTTGTTTTAGACACTAACATGTGCCTAATGCAGCAAAACATGGAGTACTATGGGATGCACTCAAGCGTCCTGCGGTAACTCTGAAATCTGTGCAAGCTATAAAAAAGTTTCTTTTGGTGGGTGGGGAGTCGGGGCAGAAAATGGGAATTCCTGCAATAACTATAACATGCTAACTGGTTGGTTCACAGATGAAGCAGGAGCCCTTATTGCATATAAAATGGTTCGTGTGTAATTTAAAAAAATGGCCATTAATGCAAAAAAATAGAAAAAAGCCATTTTTTTTTGCTGCGATAAAAATGACCTTAGTGTTATATGTTTACTCAGGATTCCTTTGTCTAATATTACAGAAAATTGTATTAAGATAGTCCAATAATATAGGTATCATCTTACTTTTTTTTATATTACGTTTAAGCTCAGAATCCATTCAGGGGAAATCAGGAGGGGGGTCAATACTTTTCACATCACTGGACATTAACAGCCTGCAATCAGAATGATTAATCTTGTGCTGAAAGAGTAACAAACATCAAATGCAAACCAATTGACCCTTCCAGTCTACCCAGTGATATTCTTTTCCTCTTGTTTTCTACTACTTTGGGTTGATCACATTTATAAACCAACTTTTGCTTCCCCCTCCTCCTCTCAATTCTTCCCCACCACTGACCTACTACTACTACTACTTATCACTTCTATAGCGCTACAAGGCATATGCAGCACTGTACACACAAAGACAGTCCCTCTGGAATAATTTTACTGAAATCTTACTTCAGCATTGACAGGATGTGACAATTCGGTTCCATGAGCCTCCCAGTTCCACCTGTAACATTTTGCAGTTTGGGTCAGTCCTGTGGTTCAGTGCCATCCCCATGTACACCAAGTGGGAGGATTCAGGAGAGACCCGAGCCTATTCTCTGACAGTGTGGGTCTAGAAACACTGCAGAGGGGGCATTAACTGTGCCCTGAGAGAAAGACTGGGGCACAGAAATGTCTCTCAGAGCATTAAATACTGGCAGTGTCCTCCCTTAGAGCTGAAGCCCCTTACTTTCGTTATATCAGAGAACAGACATCTGTACACGCAAGGGACATAAGATTTCTTGATGAAATCAAGGACAGCTTCATGGAACAGCTAGTTCAGGAGCCGACAAGAGAAGGAAAAATACTAGACTTAGTCCTTAGTGGTGCTCATGATCTAGTGCAGGGGGTAACGATACGAGGGCCGCTTGATAACAGTGATCATAATATGATCGGTTTTGATATTGGCATTGAAGGAAGTGAAACTAGGAAATCAAGTACGCTAGCGTTTAACTATAGAAAAGGTGATTACGACAAAATGAGAAAAATGGTGAAAAAAAGACTGAAAGGAGCAGCTCGCAGAGTAAAAAACTTGCATCAGGCGTGGATGCTGTTTAAAAACACCATCCTGGAGGTTCAGGACAAATATATTCCACGTATTAGAAAAAAGGGAAAAAAGACTAAACGTCAGCCGGCGTGGCTAAACAGTAAGATAAAGGAAATCATTAGAGCCAAAAAACAATCCTTCAGAAAGTGGAGAAGAGAACCAACTGAAAGTAACAGGATAGATCATAAGGAATGCCAAGCCAAATGCAAAGCGGAGATAAGGAGGGCAAAAAAGGACTTTGAGAAGAAATTAGCGTTGGAAGCAAAAATACATAGTAAAAACTTTTTTAGATACATTAAAAGCAGGAAACCGGCCAAAGAGTCGGTTGGGCCGCTGGACGAAAATGGTGTTAAAGGGGCGATCAAGGAGGACAAAGCCGTAGCGGAGAAATTAAATGAATTCTTTGCTTCGGTCTTCACCGAGGAGGATTTGGGGGGGACACCGGTGCCGGAAAGAATATTTGAAGCGGGGGAGTCGGAGAAACTAAACAAATTCTCTGTAACCTTGGAGGATGTAATGGGTCAGTTCAGCAAGCTGAAGAGTAGTAAATCACCGGGACCTGATGGTATTCATCCCAGAGTATTAATAGAACTAAAAAATGAACTTGCGGAGCTACTGTTAGAAATATGCAATCTGTCCCTAAAATCGAGTGTAATACCGGAAGACTGGAGGGTAGCCAATGTTACTCCGATTTTTAAGAAAGGTTCCAGAGGAGATCCGGGAAATTATAGACCGGTGAGTCTGACGTCGGTGCCGGGCAAGATGGTGGAGGCTATTATTAAGAATAAAATTGCAGAGCATATACAAAAACATGGACTGATGAGACAAAGTCAGCACGGATTTAGTGAAGGGAAGTCTTGCCTCACCAATCTAATGCATTTTTTTGAGGGGGTAAGCAAACATGTGGACAATGGGGAGCCGGTTGATATTGTATATCTGGATTTTCAGAAGGCGTTTGACAAAGTGCCGCACGAAAGACTCCTGAAGAAATTGCAGAGTCATGGAATCGGAGGTAGGGTATTATTATGGATTAAGAACTGGTTGAAAGATAGGAAGCAGAGAGTAGGATTGCGTGGCCAGTATTCTCAGTGGAGGAGGGTAGTTAGTGGGGTCCCGCAGGGGTCTGTGCTGGGTCCGTTGCTTTTTAATGTATTTATAAATGACCTAGAGATGGGAATAACTAGTGAGGTAATTAAATTCGCCGATGACACAAAATTATTCAGGGTCGTCAAGTCGCAGGAGGAATGTGAACGATTACAGGAGGACCTTGCGAGACTGGGAGAATGGGCGTGCAAGTGGCAGATGAAGTTCAATGTTGACAAGTGCAAAGTGATGCATGTGGGTAAGAGGAACCCGAATTATAGCTACGTCTTGCAAGGTTCCGCGTTAGGAGTTACGGATCAAGAAAGGGATCTGGGTGTCGTCGTCGATGATACGCTGAAACCTTCTGCTCAGTGTGCTGCTGCGGCTAGGAAAGCGAATAGAATGTTGGGTGTTATTAGGAAGGGTATGGAGTCCAGGTGTGCGGATGTTATAATGCCGTTGTATCGCTCCATGGTGCGACCGCACCTGGAGTATTGTGTTCAGTACTGGTCTCCGTATCTCAAAAAAGATATAGTAGAATTGGAAAAGGTACAGCGAAGGGCGACGAAAATGATAGTGGGGATGGGACGACTTTCCTATGAAGAGAGGCTGAGAAGGCTAGGGCTTTTCAGCTTGGAGAAGAGACGGCTGAGGGGAGATATGATAGAAGTGTATAAAATAATGAGTGGAATGGATCGGGTGGATGTGAAGCGACTGTTCACGCTATCCAAAAATACTAGGACTAGAGGGCATGAGTTGAAGCTACAGTGTGGTAAATTTAAAACGAATCGGAGAAAATTTTTCTTCACCCAACGTGTAATTAGACTCTGGAATTCATTGCCGGAGAACGTGGTACGGGCGGTTAGCTTGACGGAGTTTAAAAAGGGGTTAGATAGATTCCTAAAGGACAAGTCCATAGACCGCTATTAAATGGACTGGAAAAATTCCTCATTTTTAGGTATAACTAGTCTGGAATGTTTTTACGTTTGGGGAGCGTGCCAGGTGCCCTTGACCTGGATTGGCCACTGTCGGTGACAGGATGCTGGGCTAGATGGACCTTTGGTCTTTCCCAGTATGGCACTACTTATGTACTTATGTAGAGCAGTCCTTATTAAAAAGGAAATATGAGCAATCAGATAACAAAATCCTCACTGGCTGCCAGTATAATACAGGGCTAAATTAAAAACTCTCTCTGACCTTTAAGGCACTTATAGGGAATGGGCTAGAACACTTGAAGAACAGATCTCCTTCTAGGTACCTCCAAGGTTACTAAAGTCCTTCCAAGGAATATCCCTAACCTCACCCTCTCCAAAGGAAGCACCAAAGAAGCCTTCTCCGGAGTAGCCCCCTTAGAAAGGCTTCACTTAATGCAAGGTTATCTCTGCTTCAGGAAGCAGGTGAAAGCTTGGCTCTTCTCCAAGCCTTTATTTATTTATTGCATTTTTATCCCACATTTTCCCACCTCTTTGCAGGCTCAATATGGCTTACAATTCATCATGAGTGGTGGAAATATGATTAGAAAATATTCATTTAGTGGTACAGAAGGATTTTGGGTAACATGATAATAAAAAACATGATAGTAATATAACAAGTAAGACAGTTCTGAATATATGTGGAGGAGTTGTGTATATTCATCTTGGTTGATCTTTGTGGTATGCCTTGTTAAAGAGATGGGTCTTCAGTAGTTTGCGGAAGTTTGCTAGTTTGTAGATCGTTTTTAAATTGCGCGGCAATGCGTTCCATAATTGTGTGCTCAAGTAGGTAAAGTTTGACGTATGCATTAGTTTATATTTTAGACCTTTGTAGTTGGGGAAGTGCAAGTTAAGGAATGTGCGGGATGATCTTTTAGCATTCCTGGGTGGTAAGTCTATCAGGTCTGACATGTAGGCTGGTGCATCTCTGTGAATGATTTTGTGGACTAGGGAGCATATTTTGAACGTGATGCGTTCTTTAAGTGGGAGCCAGTGTAGCTTTTCTTGTAGGGGTTTAGCACTTTCATATTTTGTTTTACCAAATATGAGTCTAGCTGCAGTATTCTGGGCTGTCTGAAGTTTCTTGATTATTTGCTCTTTGCAGTTGGCGTAGAGTGCGTTGCAGTAGTCTAGATGACTGAGCACCATTGATTGTACCAGGTTACGGAAAACGGTCCTTGGGAAGAATGGTCTTACTCTTTTTAATTTCCACATTGAGTGGAACATCTTCTTGGTTGTGTTTTTCGCGTGGTTCTCAAGTGTTAGGTGTCGATCTATGGTGACTCCAAGCAGGGCCATGCCAAGGGTCTGTGGTGCTCCCCTGCAGACTATCAGTTGGCGCCCCCCCCCCCATCTCGCTTCTTCATTAGATGTTTCTCCGTTGCTACCTGTCTTTCCTTTAGACTGAAAACTACAGGGCCCAGCCAGACCTGACAAAGGGTCTACCACACCCTTCAATGTTAAGCATATACTAGAAAACTGAGGGATAGGGGAGGTTGATCTGCAGATGGTGTGAGCAGGGGTCATGGGCGACACGGTGCAGTCAACTGGTAGGGGGGAGGGGGGTGCAAGAGACGGGAGTTCAGCAATGTCCTCCCCTGTGAGGTCCACTGTGGCACCTGTCAGAAAAGACAATAGAAGGACATTCAGAAAGCGTCACCACAGAAAGCTGTAAAACGCAAAAGACAGTGGTATGCAATAATAAGTATCATTAATACTATCAGCATAATTTTGCGCAACCAGACCCACGCAGCGCTGAACACCTGAAACAAAGATACTAGTATAACGATTCTGGCTTAAAAGACGTTGTGCCACTAAACTCACCCTGTACGACCATTACATCCATCTGGGATCTGCTTTATGCAGTTCTACACAGTGTCTTCTTTCGAGGTGTTCTCTGGAACATGGGTACAGCTTATGAGGTTGACATCTGTTCGCCCTTCTTCTTCTTTGGCAGGTTGAGGAGTTGAAAAAACGGGCCCGGGCCTTGAGAAAGGACCACCCTGCTTGGCTACATGAGGTCAAGACAAATCTTGACAACAGCCCAGGTATTTGTTCATTGACGTGAGTCTGCCACATGAGGTTTGGTAATACCCTCCTGCTTTTATCTGACAAACAATGTTTGTCCCTGCAGAATTGTCATCTTCTGAGGAAGAGGAGGGGGAGGATGATGATGAAGACAACAACGGGTCACTGGCAGGGTGTTGCTCCTCCCCGCCCTTCAGCTCCCACCCCTGGTCCCCACCTCCTACCTTATGCCCGTATCCGTCCCGGCCCCTCCTCTGGTCCCCCCCCCCCCCACCGAAAGAGATCTCGCCCTAACATTATATTGCGGCTCCCTGCTCCAAGATACGTCCCTTCCCACCTTTCCTCTCCTCCTCCCCGAGTACATTCGAGCCCCCCTACCTCCCCCCCCCAGCCGCACAGTCCCACCAGCCCTCCTGTTTCCCCCGCCTCCCCCCCTCCTCCGCAATCTCCCGCAAGTCCTCCTTTTTCCCCCTCCCCCCCCCCACGCTCGGCCGCTAAGTACCACCGGGCCTTCTGCTACCTCCTCCCATGCTCTTTGTCCGACTTTCCTACTCCTTTCCCAAGGCCATGCCAGTGCCTCCACCTCGGCAGAGGAAGTCACCCCCGTCCTGGAACTGTTCCAGCGGTGGGACCACAGCGAGTATAAATACTAAAAGATAGGACAACGAAGCTAGAAAAAATGATTTTATTAAGAATTTCTTTCTTGAAAAACGTCAGCTTTTAGAAATGTGCATCTGGCATATTTTGCATTGTAACTTTCAATGTTTCTAGTATTGCTGCATGCTGAGTCTGACTTCTAGAGGTAACCATCACAGCAATACCCATTTTTAACAAACACATACATTTGTCGCATATATACTGCCAATACTTACTGATCTGGGGTACGATGAACGCTGATTGAATAGGCGTTGCAGCGTTTTCCAGCTCATGTCCATGCGCTGTATATTTCGCCTTCTCCCTGCACTTGGGAAAAGGCGCTTCTCATTGATGGTGAAAAGCTGGGCAAGCCATAGGACGTCCATGTTCGAAAAGTTTGGCTTTCTGCCTCTTGCAGCCATGACTCCCCCGTCAAATGTGCACACGTGCGTACCAACACTTATATAGTGCGTCGGCAAGCACGCACTACATTTACGTGGTTATGACAGGATTCACATTTTATCTATAAGCTTTATTAAAAAATACAGGCTCCGACACAGCTGCAAGTTGTTTTATGGCCAATCACAGCACTTTCCGCTGATCTGCAGCGCTGAGATTGGGTAGGTTTTTTTTTTTCTTTAACACAATTGTCTTTACGAGTCCACATGCAGCCATAACAAGAGGTACAGACCTCTCGTTGTTTTTCCGGCGTTTTTCTTTCGTAAAGGCATTTGGAAAAGGTTGGTGCATCTCGTTACAATAGGGTTTGGACAGGAATCGCTCATCTGCATTCCGTTTTCGTTAGCTGCTAGTGTCGTCGGAAAATGGCCTTTGATGCATGCTATGGTTGAAAATTTGTTTGTTAAATGGTTGTTAAAGTTTAGTGCATCTGGGCCTTAGCCTATTAAAAATTATTAGCATAATTAGAAATGGCCAGCCCTTGTAACTGCAGAGACCTAAGCTTTGATTATGCATGTTCCTGTCTTTGTTACGGGGGGGGGGGGGGGGGGGGTCTCTTCATCTCATTTACACAGTCTGACCGAGCCCAGTCTCTTGGAGACTGCTATACACTGCAAAATAAGATAGCAGATGTAAATTCTCAAAGTGGACATATTCCAAACACTAAAATGAAAATAAAACAATTTTTTCTACCTTTATTGGCTGGTGACTTTCTTTTACTGATCATGCTGGCCCAGTATCTGATTCTGTTGTTGGTATCTGTCCTCTTAACTCCATTTCGAGGGCTTCCTTTCCACTGTATGTATCCCTCATTGATAAGTCTCTGACTCTAAAGTTTAGCAATTTCATTTAAAGCAAAATGTATTTTCACATATCACAAACTGTTCCTATCTTAGCAGAATGTTTTATATAAAAACAAACACACAAAAAAGCAATCAGATTTTTTACTTACCAGCTATTCTACACTATACGTCAGCTAAACTTCCTCTTTGAACCTCAGCCAATTAAATGGATTTTAGCTGTAGCTATGATAATTATGTACACATCATTGCAGTCATGCCCTCCAGTGTACATGCTCAGAAAAAAACAACAACTTTGAACCACTTACAGATAACAATTACACTATTTATTTTTTATTTCTCCCCAGTCTCACTTGCACACCTCCCTCCAAACCTGTTCTCTTTAATTTGAATGTTGTTCAAGCTCACCCTGAATGAAAAGTTCTTCCCACACCAAAGACATATATAGCTGCTGGTTGTACTCTTTGAAGCAACTTTAGCAGAGTGTGTCTGTCTCAGCACTGCTGGGCTACCTTCACTTCCTGATGCGGAGAGAGAAGAATCACAACTTCAGGTAAAAGATTTTGCAAGTGTGTGGCGCCTTCCAGAGGTCCGCTTACCCCGGTTGCTTACCCTGTTGGCACGCCCTGACTCCAAGAATTTTTAGGGTGTCTGAAATTGGAAGGTTCTGATTTGGTGTGTTGATGGTGGTGAATTTGTTCGTGTTATGTTGTGAGGTGAGTATTTTTTGTGCGTTAAGTTTCAGTTGAAATGCATCCGCCCATGAATGCATGATGTGGAGACTTTGGTTGATTTCATTGGAGATTTCCTTTAAATCTTGTTTAAATGGGATGTAGATCGTTACGTCATCTGTGTATATGTATGGGTTGAGGTTTTGGTTTGATAGTAGTTTGGCCAGTGGTATCATCATTAAGTTGAATAAAGTTGGCGAGATGGGGGATCCCTGTGGTACTCCGCATTCAGGTATCCATGTGGCTGAAGTGGTCACAAGCAGCACCTAACTAGCTAGTCAGACACACAAGGACTGACACCAACTGCACATACTGTAGCAGGACTTGTTTACTACAGGGCACCTTTTATAAATCCACATGCACTTTTTGTGTAAGTTAATCACCCTTATCTTCTATCTAAGCTCCAGTTACTCTATCTTCTGTATCTATGTTCAACCGCCGCTTACCTTCTTTGCTGTCTAAGATGTTTTAATCTGTATTGTGCTGGCATTGTACATGACTAAGAGACTTATTTTCAAAGCACTTACACTTACAAAGTTACTCAGTAACCTATGGAACTTTAAGTGCTTTGAAAATGAGCCCCACAGTAGGCTATAAAGTGCAGCTCATCTCCTCTATCCAGGTTATTCTTGCTGTACACAGTGCCTTGGGTGAATTTATTCAAAAGGCAATAAATAAATACATAGTAGATGACGGCAGAAAAAGACCCGCATAGAGCTAAATAAACCACATTGCACGTTTACAATCCAGCTTTTTATTGATTTCTTAGCATACTCCGACAGTCACAAACCACGCCGCTCTAATCCTTTCTTAAAAGCAACTCGGTGTATAAAAACAAACTTTGTAACATAAGATGAAATGTCCAGATCAAGTACTCACTGTGCTTGTTTCGCTGTTCAGCATCCAACACTCTGTAATGCTGTGCGTCAGCATTACTGAGTATACCACATCCCACACTTTAAAGCCTCACCACCAGGTCATAGGTAACCAACCGTCGTTGTAGGTTGTAAGCTTAATCAAATCAAAACTTCATAGCATAATTTCAAAATTAATCATTCAGAAAGCACTTTTATATCGTAAGCGATCCAAAAGATTATTTTAACATGAATACGATATTATACACGCGACCTCCTTCTCCTACATGAGTACGCAGTTGTGGAACGCACTACCAGCTGATCTGAAAACAATCGACGAAATATCCAACTTTCGTAAATCCCTGAAGACGTATCTCTTCGATAAAGCCTACAAAGAGGACCCATAGCTTAACTATACTACCTCACCAAACCACCCCAGTCCGAAAGTCATCTTTCTATATCTACTTTCTTAGTACTTCTTTCCATCCTTAATCTCTTTGCATCAACAATTGTATCAGACACCCTGAAATGGCAATGTCATAACAGACCTCTGTAAGCCACGTTGAGCCTGCAAATAGGTGGGAAAATGTGGGATACTATTACATAACGAATTGCTAATACATGCATGTAATATAGAAACTTAATGTGATGAGCTTAAGGTTTGCTTGTGACCCGGGGGTTGGGAGGTGGGGAGAAAATGAAAATGGGAAGAAGACACCTGCTTAGATGTTGAACAGTTGTGTTATTGTGCTGTTTGGTGAATGGTGTAATCTGTTACCATCAATAAAAATTATTTAAACATAAAATAATAAAATAAATAAAAGTGATAACGTCATGATGGTCCGTGTAGTGTCAAAAATCTTTGAAGTCTAATTATCAAGATGAGCTTCATTTCCATATTACTAACATACTTGTATTCAGTCAGTGACATACTGATATCCAATCCCTCATTTGAACTCATATTAAAAGAGCAAGAAAAATTAAAATTCAAAAACGACAGTAGCTGAACAAGATAATTAACGGTTGGGAAATGCTGGTGAGGTAGACTACTAACATGTTACCTTACTGTTTGAGCTAGCCACTGAAACAATCAGTTTACCTGTTATGTTGCTATTGAACAGGATTGCCGTATGCTAGTGCTGCAGTACCTCTACCTCGGCATTGTAAAAGGGCCCCTATATAAGCTCACACCACTCATACCTCCACTCAGAGAAGTATGTATACCATATGTCTTCATGCCTTAATATTGCCCTTTAAGCCTCCCATTGTCCCCTTCCAATGTTTCAATGTCTGTGTTCCATTGTTATATTCCTTAACGTTACTTGACTGTCTCGCTTAAATCTACACAATGTAATCCATAACCAAGTTGTAACAAATTGTATTTCCATCATTTATATCATATTGTAAGCCACACTGAACCCGCAAAAAGGTGGGAAAATGTGGGATACAAATGCAATAAATAAATACATATCTGCAAGTTTGAAGACTATTGAAGTGCTGTATGTTCAGTAGGTATTTTTATGTTCCTGGAGGGCTCACAATTGCAAAACAAAATGGACTTGAACCAGTGGCGTAGCCAGACAGCCAATTTTGGATGGGCCTGAGCCCAAAGTGGGTGGGCACAATATTTTCTCTGCCCTGCCCTACCGCAAAATATAAATACATTAGCTAATAAGGATCCTCAAGCTCTGTCAGCTGAAGACTTTCTCTGAAGGTGGCCAGAACGCCCTTTTACCAAACTTGGCAGGCAGCAGCAACATCAGTAAGCCACTGATGCCATCACCCTATGCCTGCTTAGCTGTCGGTGACTCAAGCATGCTGTCACTGACTGCAGAGCTTGGTAGAAGGAAGTTATGGCCATCTTTGGAGGAAGTCCTCAGCTGGGGGGGCTTGGGATCCCTACCAGCTATACAGCAAGGGTCAGAACTGGTGTTAGACATGCTAGGGCCCCCTCCCTGATCCCCTCTCCTCCCTGCCCTCCGATTTCCCAACCTTCCATTACTGTCACACCAACAGACCCTCACCAAATACAGAACAAGGGATCATGTATCAGAAATAAAAATGTTTAGACAAAAATTGAACTCGGAACCCCAAAAAGTTAAACTTAGCATGTACTTCAACACTCAAGAAATAAAAATAGAAATGCATTTCCTTTCTCCTGAACACGATACAAACACATTTGCTATGTAGATTTCCCAAAGCCAACATATTCCATTTAAAACATTCAAAATACATTGCTTTTTTTCTACCTTTGTGGTCTGGACATTGTATTTCTCCATCATGTTGGTTGCAGTTTCTTTTCTGCTTTCCTGTCTGTCGTCTTCTAATTCTCTTTCGAGCAGCTGCTGTCCATTTGTCTTCTTTTACCTTCACTACACCTGCTTCTGACATATTGACTTCTTATTTTTAGCTCTTTCCTCTTTTTTCTTTTTTGCCTTGCTGTCAACTCAAATTTCACCCTCTCACTGTTCTCCTCCTTTTTAGTTTACAGCTACCTATCATGTTCCAACATTTCTCCCTCTCTCTTCCCTCACTCCCACTGTCCAGCACTTCTCTATCACCCTTCTGCTCCTGAATCCAACATCTCCTCCTTTCTCCCCTCTCCAGCTCCTGTGTTTCTCTCTCCCTCTCGTTCACCACCAGGTCCAATATATCTACCTCTCTCCCACTTTCTACCATTTCTCCCTCTTGTGCCATGGGTCCAACACTTCTCTTCCCCCTCCCCCCATGCTGCATTTTCTCTCTTCCTCCCTTCCACTGCCATGCCCAACATTTCTGCCTCTCCCCCTGCCTTGTGCCCCATCCAACATTTCTTCCTGCCCTCCACCATCATGTCCAATTTTTCACCATCTATCTTCTCCTCCTCACCACCCCCTGTCCAAGGCCAACATTTACCATTTCTCCTTCCCCACTACCCCCCTATGTCCAACATTTCTCCCTCTCTTCTCCCTTTCCCCTCCCAATGCAAGATTTTTTCCTTTCTTACCCCTCTCTACCCTATGTCCCACAATTCTCTCTCTTTCTCTTGCCCCTCTCCACCTCATGCCCCCCCCCTTCCAGCATCTATCTTAAGAAGACCTTCCCCCAACTCTCCATCTCTTCAATAGGGCACAGCACCAGCAGGCTGAGGTCCGATCCTGCTTCTGCCTCCCTCTCTCCCACAGCGCTTCTCAAACGCTGCCTACCTACCGCCGCCACGATCTAGTATCTTCCTCCCATCTCAGCAATGCAGCAGCGGAGCAGCGGTAGCGATTCATGCTGCCTCCTACTTCGTTCTAACCCGGAAGCGTCTCCTCTGCCGCGCACCTGCGTCCTGCCCCAGCAGAAACAGGAAGTTGTAATAATGGGGGCGGGACGCGGCAGAGGAGATGCTTCCGGATTAGAACGAAGCAGGAGGCAGCATGAATCGCTACCGCTGCTCCGCTGCTGCAGTGCTGAGATGGGAGGAAGATGCTAGATCGCGGCGGCGGTAGGTAGGCAGCGTTTGAGAAGCGCTGTGGGAGAGAGGGAGGCAGAAGCAGGATCGGACCTCTGCCTGCTCCCTCCGCTGCTGGGTGGGCCTGAACCCCAACTGGCCCACCCGTGGCTACGCCCCTGACTTGAACCCAGGTCCCTTGGCTACCCCTCTGCTCTGCCCGACATCCATATGGCTATTTTTCTCAAAATGATGCCAGACATCCATCCCCTTTCCCTGGTCTTTTGCAGCTCAAAATTGGACGTTTCATTTTGGAAAATGGCTATTCATTTTGTACGTTCTCAGCACAAAAACATCCATCTCACAGCCATTTTCAAACTGAAAATCTGGACATTTCTGTCGTTTGAAAATGGTTGTGAGAGAGATGTTTTTGTAAGAGCAGGACATCTCCATTCAGACATTTTTTTGAAAATGCCCCTCTGTGTGTCTTCTTAAAATTTTCCCCATAGAAGCAGATGAAATTATGGTTAAAATGCAGCTGTGTATATTTATAGGAGCTTGGGTCTGGATGAAGTACAGGCATAGGCGTGTATTTTAAGTTTAAATTCATTTTTATTCAACAGAAACATAGGAGACAATGCATTAATAGGTAACACTCATTTTAAACAAACCAAGGTCTATCTCCCAATATGCATCCCAACACCCGTGCCCCACCTTCCCCCCTCCCACTCCCCTGTCCTTTTCAGTCTACTGAGTTATAGCTTATCTAAGCAAAACATACTAATTTCTACATATTCAAAATTCAGCAGTCGACTGCGTGCTATTGGTGATAACATGTCCCAAAATAGAAGAAGAAATATCTTTGATTCCGTGTCTTTCCATTCACAAGAGGGATATCATTTGTGCTCTCCATTGATGTATAGAGGGTCTGTAAGTGGAAAGCCACTCCATAAGTATGGTGGTCTTTGCCATGACAATAGATCAAAGTACAAAAGCATTTATACTGGGTGTGCATTTTATAACCTACAAGTGTACTTTATCACTCCACCCAAACTAATCCTCTGAACACATCCAGATCTGGATCACATACAGGTACATGCCTATGTGCCACCAAGTATAGTTGTACATGGAGGGAGGGCTTAATTTTATAAGAAGCATTTTACTGATGTATATTGGCATGTAAGCATGAACAATTCTTTATAAAATTATCCCCTTAATATATAAGATGTAGAAGGAGCTTGGCTGGAGCTTGCCATGACCTGAAGCTTGGCAGAACTTGGCTGGACCTTGGCAGGAACTAGAGATTGGCAGGACCTGGCTTGGCTGCAGCTTGGCAGAATGTGGAGTTTGGCAGGAACTGGCTTGGCTTGAACTTGACAGGAACTGAAGTTTGGCTGGAGCTTGGCAGGAAACGGAACTTGGCAGGAACTAGAGATTGGCATGACCTGGCTTGGCTGGAGCTTTCCAAGACCTGAAGCTTGGCAGAACTTTGCTTGGCTGGAGCTTGGCAGGAGCTGACCTGGCTGGAGATTTGCAGGACTTGGCTTGGTTGGAGCTTGGCAGGACCTGGCTTTGCTAGATCTTGCCAAGCCCTGAACCTGGATTGGCTGGAGCTTGGCAGAATCTGGATTTTGGCAGGAACTGGCTTGGCTTGAACTTGATAGGGTCTGAAGTTTGGCTGGAGCTTGGCATGAACTGGAGCTTGGCAGTAACTGGCTTGACTTAAGCTTGGCAGGAATTGGAGATTTGCAGGACCTGGCTTGGCTGGAGCTGGAGCTGGAGCTTGGGAGGAGCTGGAGCTTGGCAGAACCTGGCTTGGCTGGTGCTTGACAAGACCTGACAGGGCTGGAGATTGGCAGGAACTGGAGCTTGGCAGGACCTGGTTTGGCTGGAGATTTGCAGGACCTGGCTTGGCTGGAGCTGGAGCTTGGGAGGAGCTGGAGCTTGGCAGAACCTGGCTTGGCTGGTGCTTGACAAGACTTGACAGGGCTGGAGCTTGGCAGGACCTGGTTTGGCTGGAGATTTGCAGGATCTGGCTTGGCTGGAGCTTGGCAGGACCTGGCTTGGCTGGAGCTTGGCAGAATCTGGAGTTTGGCAGGAACTGGCTTGGCTTGAACTTGACAGGAACTGAAATTTGGCTAGAGCTTAGCAGGAACTGGCTTGACTGAAGCTTGGCAGGAATTGGAGCTTGGCAGTAACTGGCTTGACTTAAGCTTGCAGGAATTGGAGCTTGGTAGGACCTGGTTTAGCTGGAGCTTGGGACAAGCTGGAGCTTGGCAGGATCTGGCTTGGCTGGAGCTTGACAAGACCCGGCATGGCTGGAGATTGGCAGGAACTGGAGCTTGGCAGGACCTGAAGCTTGACAGGAAGTGGCTTGGCTGGAGCCTGGCAGGAACTGGAGCTTGGCAGGACCTGGCTTGGCTGTAGCTTGGTAGGAAATGGAACTTGGATGTGATGATGCTTGGCAGGGAAGAGGAGAGAAGTGATGTAAAGGCAACGAGGTGTGGTAGGCAACAGGTTGTGGTACCGGGTGTCTGAAATAGAACCCCCATAGTGGCATCATTCAGTGGCACTTTCCTCTGTTCTTCATGAAATGCACGCAATTGAACATGCACCTTTGGTCCAACATCAAGCGGGTTTCTGGACGGGGTCAGCTGCTGGTGGCTGCGTGACAGATGTGACCCCCCCCCCCTCCTTCTGCAGGGAACCAACGTGGGAATGGAAGACACGAGGGGTGAGGCTATGACATATCCAGCCCAGGTGGCTGCCACTGCAGCAGAAAAGTTTTAGGGTCTAGAAGCAATATAACTTTTATCAGGTCTTCAAAAAGATTTTAAAGCTGTGGTTCTCCCCACCAGATGTGAAAGTAAGTGCCTGGAGTGCCATAATCCCTCCAACAGAGGCCAGAACATGTGGGAGGGAGATACCATCAATATAATATAAAAAATTAGCAGAGATATGCCAAATAATTTGCCATTGTTGCTGGTACCTGGATTTGAGAGATTCCCCTCCTAACAGCAAAGTATAAATATTAGAAATCAATTTCTCTTGGGGTGCACCATGATAGAAAAGTTCTTCTGTAGAAGTCTAATTTCCTCCAGCCCATTTCCCAACCAATTTATCTTGAAGTAGGTGACGTAATTTTAAGTAGAAATAAATGTCAGAGGATGGCACCCCAACCATTTCTCTCAGAAATGGTGGAGCATTTTGCTCAGACAAAGTGCTCCACTAGTTCTCACATCTAACTAGTGGAGCACTTTGTCTGAGCAAAATTGGCCAACTCTAAACAATCCATAAAACTCCCACTGAGCTATACATGCAGTGTCCCAGTGTGGGGCAAACACCAGAAAGGCTCGAATTGGGGCCACCATAGATAAGTGTTTCAGGCCCAGTTACTGTGGTCATATTCTAGCACATAAGAACATTGTATGCATTAATCAAGATTACCAGGCTGCAGTTGAATTGTATAAATAAGTGGTGTCCATTGTAACTTAGATCACTGACTGGACCTGACATATCCCGTCTCTTAATGCAAACCCATACATTGGGTTTATCTTCGTACCACTGAAATAAAGGTCTGATGTGAGCAGTCCAATAATATTTATTAAAATCTGGGACTCCCAACCCATTGAAGTCCTGTCTCTGCATCATCACCATCTTAGATACCCTTGGTGGGCATTTCTTCCAAATAAAGGAGAAAACGTTCCTCTGTAGGAGACAAAAGTGGCATTGGGGACAGCAATCAGCAACGTCTGACAAAGACATAAAAATCTAAAAAGGACCATCATTCTTCCCAACCTGATGTAGGCAGTGCCATCAATGCTGATCAACTGAAATGTCTGCAAATAGGTTTACAAAATTCAATGCAAAAAGCTGATGAGAGTTTGCAGATATTTCACTCCCAAATATTAATCGTTCGTCCATCCAAAAGGAAGCTTAGTTATGAGCTCCTGCACCACTGTAGGGTGAAGATTTATAAGTTCATATTTTGATGCATTCATTTTAAATCCTAATATTTTACCATATTCCCTGCACAGTTCCAAAAGTACTAAACAGGGACTTGGGACACTTGCTGTCCGCAAAATATCATCCACAAACAGGGATAACTTAAGTTCTTCTTGGCCTACCTGAAAACCCCTGATGCCTGCATATGACCGAATCCTATCTGCCAACAGTTCCATTACCAGGGCAAACAGTAATGGGAATAAAGGGCATCCTTGATGCATTCCCCTCGAGAATGGAAACACATCAGAGTAACCTCCATTCACCCTTTCTCTGGCTTCTGACAAGGACTACAGAGTAGAAATCCACTTTCTAAAATTAATACTAACTCCTTAAGGGCCAATAAATGATGCAGGAGGGCCCACTCAACCTTATCAACGTCCTTCTCAGCACTGGCTTATTAACATGCGCAATATATTCTGGGATCTAGCGCTCAAATTAACTTTAGAAAAGGCACAAGGTTTTGATAGAACCTTCATTAAATCTCATTGGATTCCACCTAGGCCAATCGATTTTATTCTGCAGACGTTTAAGCAAAAGGTTATTAAAGAAATAGATTACTGGCAAAAAACAAATGTACATAGACAAAAATAAGCCACAGATTTAACTGGGGCACGATAATGTGGGCAAGATCAGCCCCCTCCCCCTCCCCTATTACCTGTTTATTGTGAAACAGCTGGTATTTATGAAGCGCTGGTACCGAGGTTGGCGTCCTGTGATTGGCTATGTGGGAGCCAATAAAATGCTCAGGGGGTTTGGTGGTATGGTTTGTGGTAGGTGTGTTAGTGGTATGGGACCTAAAAGGAATGTGGCCATGGTGGGGGAGAAGAGAAAGGCTGGGGCTATAAAAAAAAGAGAGCTACTAGGTCAACTTTTGTGGAGGAGGGGCAAGGTAATAAGAAGGTGGTGAAAAAAAATGTCTGGAAAGGGGTATTAAAAAAGTGAAAAAGCTGTTAAGACTCCTGGAAAAAGAGTGTGTTTACTTGAAGGGCAGAGTAATTAAAAAAAAAAAAAGATATTCTAAGATTGAGTCTAGAAAGGGTGAGGAGGCAATTGAGGCATGATGGTGGTGAATCCCAGGATAATGACGAATCTGATCATTCTTAGGGTGAGAATGTTGTGAGTTCTTTTGGGAAAAGTCAAGAAAGGGGAATGAGGTTGGAAAAAAGACTGGGAAGAAGGGTTTGTGCAAGTGCACAATTTGCAACATGGTGAAGAGAGGTTGGATAGTGAAAAGCGTAAGCGGAGGGAGATTGGGAAGAGTGCAGCTCATGCTTGGTAGTCTTCTGAATCTTTGGACTCGTTTGAATCTTCTTCATCATCTTTTGGGAGTGATTCTGATGATGGTGAGGTTTTAGGAACTAGCAAGTCAGTTGGGAATTCTAGAGCTCGAATAGGCAATTTGGATAAGGCTTGGAATAAGAGTGGACATACTTTTAGGGCTTTAGCTCTGCTAGGAACTCATGTCTCGCTGAAAGTAGAAAGGAAAGTTTTGAGTAAGATTATGATTCTAGATAAAATGAGGATAATTAAAAAGAAAAGTGTTAAAGTCTCTAAGTCTATTCATAATTGGTTATTGGGTTTTAACATTTATGCGGCTGTTTTAGGAGAGGCTAAATCTGATCTCTAGCCCTCCTTTTTGAGGTATTCTAACATGAGATCCCCACCTCACCTACCATCAGTACTGTATTCTACTTTTAACTAATGCCTAAACTTCAGTTATGATATCCGTTATGTAACACTAAATGTTTCCCTCAACATACTAACTACCAATAATGTTACACTGTAAGCCACATTGAGCCTGCAAAGAGGTGGGAAAATGTGGGATACAAATGCAATGAATAAATAAATGTATAGGACACATATGGTGATTGGTCATAATTAAACTATGATGTTAATTTTTAGGAACCGTTTGGCAAAAGATAAGTCAGATGCGTGGTGATTTCAAGGTATGGATATTTGGCTTACGGAGATGACTCCATTACGGCCTTGGTCCTTTCGTGGATATGGTCAACAGGTTGGAATCTTGGGAACAGGGGGGTTAGCCAATTGGGCAGCAGTGGCTCGGGAATTTTTCAAGGAGGGTCATCGGGTACAGGTCCCAGTATGTAAGGAGCAGGAGTGTGGGGTAGAGGGGTTGGAATTGACAATGTCTGTTTCCATTTTAACTCAGGGCAATGTTCCTGTCAATTTTGTAAATTTAGGCCCAGATATTCCGTCTGTGGGGGAAGTCATGCAGCCTTCCATTGTCAGTTCAAAGGAGGCGCAGCTTCCAAGGGCCCTGGTCCAAAACCAATGCCCCCTTGCAAGTGTTCCTGCAAGCTCCCATCACCAATTGGTGTGATTATTTTAAAAGAATAGTTGAATTTTTACCTGAAAAAGAATGATATGGATTTGTTGCAAGGAGGATTTAAGAAAGGCTTTAAGATCCCCTTTTGTGGGTCTGTGTTAGTTCATAAGGCGCACAATGCTTCATGTGTTATGTTACCCAGTGAAGTGGTGGTTGAAAAGTTATGTAAGGAATTAGATTTGGGAAGGATGGCAGATCCTTTTTCTTCTCTTTTTAGCAATTTGGTGATTTCACCTTTGGGTGTGGTGCTTAAAAAAGAAAATAGCAAATTTTGGTTAATACATAATCTTTCATGTCCTATTCAAGTTGGGGTTAATGCTTTTATTGATCCCGATGATTGTTCGGTTTGCTACGCCTCGCTGGATCAAGCAGTGTCACTGTTGCAGCACTGTGGTAAGGGGGCATTAATGGCGAAGGCAAATATCGAGTCCGTGTTCAGATTATTATCTGGGCATCTAGAATCATTTCATCTGCTTGGTTTTAAGTTCCAGTCTTTGTTTTTCTTTGATAATATGCAAATGAGATGTTCTATTTCCTGTTCTCGTTTTGAAGCATTCTCTACTTTTATTCATTGGGTGGTAGAGAAGGTTTCAGGTGATGTTAATATCATTTATTTGGATGATTTTCTTGTGGTTTCAATGAGGTTGGACTAGCAATTTAGCCTTTTTGGAATTATTTGGGTGGCTTTAATGTTGTGGAGTGATAGATTATGAAACGGAAAACTGGTGATTAGGTCTGATAATATGGCTGTTGTTTTCGCTATTAATAGACCGTTTGTACACTGTGAGCTGACTTTGTGTTGCATATGATTATTTTGAGATGTTTGCATTTGAATGTTTTGCTGAAAGCTTGTCATATTCCTGGATATAATAATGTACTGGCTAATTCATTGTTTCAATTTCAGTGGTCTTGTTTTTGGCGGCTTGCTCCGGATGCGGAAAGAAGTGCAACAAGAATGCCAGAGGAATTATGGGTAGCTTTCCAGCATTAGTGGAGAAGATATTATCTGAATCTTTATCTGCCAATATTTTGGCTGCTTTGAAAACGTTTGGGGTGGCAGTAGGATATTGGAAGTTTATTCCTGGTGCTCCTGGTGGAAAAACTGGGATAACCCAATTCATTGTGAAGGTGGTGGGTGTGTTTTGGTCAAAGTCAGGGTAGCCTTTTACTGTAATTGTACTGGGTTTAAAGATCCTACACGTTCATTTCTGGTGCGAGGAGCTTGTGTCTCTGTTTTGAAAGTTAATGGTGCTAAGGCATGTTTGCCTATGTCATTCTGTGCTCCAGAAAATTTGTTTTTTTGGAGTATGAGTTGGAAATTGTTTCAAGCTCCATTTTCATGGGAATTTTGTGGTGCATTTACAGCTAGTGAATAAGTTGCAAATTCAAAGACAGACATGTCCATGAGGGGTCTTTGAGTGGATGATGTTAAACTGTGGTTTGTTTCCCTTACGGTATTGAAATTTTCAAGTGAACAAAACAAAAAAAATTCCTTCTGACAAAGTTGTTTTGTCAATTAGGAAATGTAAGACAGGTCAGTTGGGAAAAGCTGTTTTTGTAATGTTAAGGAGAGTAAAAGGATTGGTCACTTGTCCAGTGTACGCAGGTGACGTTTTTATGAAGGAAAGGAAAAATGGGAGAGTTTATTGGTCCATATATGATGATTTGAGTCCTGTTTTGAAATTATCTTTGAAATTGGTTGGTTTGAATCTGTCAAGATTCAGAAGGCATTATTTTAGGATTGGAGCAGCTTCATCTGCAGCCGTGCAAGGGATGTCTATAGCTGATACTCAAAAGGTTGGCAGATGGCGGTCATCCAGCTATAAGTGTTATCTGTGCTAGCATTCTTTGCTGTTAATATCATTAATGTTTTGTAGTCTCCATTACAGTGCTTCGGAGTGAGGAGACTGTTCTTTGCATTTGTGGCCATTGCTGAGTTTTCTGGGATGAGAAGTCTTTGAAGAACTCATCAAACGGAATGTATTTGGGATTGGCTTTCATGAGATTCTGGATTTATTGGCTTGGACTACAAGGAATGTTCTGGGACCAGTTGCTGCCTTCCTTGTGGCAAGCTAGAAGATGTTTAACTGAGCCTAAAGTTTTGCTGCTGCACTTGGTCGGGGGGGGGGGGGGGGGGGGTAATGATTTATGATATGTTTCTTAATATAATCCTTGTTTGGTCTAATAGTATTCTAGGACTTGTGTTTTCTGGTAATTTATCTTTTAAAGTTTAAATTAATATATTTGTTAATTATGCAAAATCATCCTCTCAGGATTTGCCTCATGTGTAGCGTGGCATTGTTCCTAGTGGCTCCAGTATGACGCCAGGGTCATACACTCTGTACAATAGCACCCTTGGATTTTCAGCTGTCTCAAAAATTGTGTCGGAAGATTTTGAGGGGGAAATATGTTGATATATTTTCCTTGTTGTCTAGGGAGCAGGAGGGGTCTGATAAAAAGCGGGATAGTTCTAAGGATGAGGGTAATATTCAATTGGATGCTGGCTTTTCATATTTATGCCAGTGTGTGTTAGGGGAGGCTTGGCCCGTGCTTTATCCTCAGTTGTTGAAGTATTCTGATTTAATTTTGCATGCATATCGTACAAATGGTGGATGGTCTTTGATCAATTATGATGAGCATTTTCGGTGTAGTTTGACCAAGGACCAGGCTGAGCATTGGGGTTTTCGTAATGTTGACCTATGGATCGTGGAAATAACCTCCTCGAAGGTTGGCTCCTTTCATTCAGGATCTGCCTGTGGAGCATTTGGGGGGTGGGGGCTCAGTGAGCGATTTCTGGGTTCTCCTTGGGACGTCCTATGTCCAGATGACCGCATGGATCAAGTTCTTCCTTTCCATTACCCTCCAGAGCGAGTGGGGAAGGAGGCAATTTTTGTTTCCATTTCAGTGCAGGGCATTGTGATTGAACAGGACGTCATTACTGACATGGTTGTAGCCACTGTGGAGGTTCACACCCGGCTTTCAGATGTTTCCATTCCAGATAGAGAGGTAGGTTTGTCATTCATATTTTGAGATGGTTCTTTTTCAGTTGGCATTTACAGTTTGTTTCTTTGGCGTTTTTCATGTTGGAGAGTTGGTAGCTCCTTCAAAGCGTGCAGATGGATCCACTGATTTGCTGTTGGCACACGCGCCATCGCCTCAGACTAGGCCAGTGATGGTGAACCTATGTCATGCAGAGCCCTCTCTGTTGGCACGCGCGTCGTCGCCTCAGCCAGAGTCGTACTGCTGCTCATAGGCGCCGACTCCGTGGGTGCTGTGGGTGCTCGAGCACCCCCAATATTCACCCACCGGAAGTTAGTTGCCTCCCTCCCTCCGAGTTCCAGGGTCGTCGTCCGTCCCTCTCTGTCTCCCAGTTTCAGGGCCCTCCCTTCCAGTTCCAAGGTGGTCGTCCCTCCCTTCCTCCCTCCCTCCCAGTTCCAGGCCTCCCTCCCTCCCAGTTCCAGTCCCTCCCAGTTCCAGGTCCCCCTCCCTCCCTTTGAGTTCCAGGCCCCCCTCCCTCCCTCCCTTCCGTCTCTATATCCTTTCCCTCCCCCTCCCTCCGATTTCCAGGGTTGTCGTCCCTCCCCCTTCCTCCCTCCCTTACAGTTCCAGGCCCCCTCCCTTCGAATTTAAAAAATCATCTTGACTTACCTCGTCGGGGTTACGGCGGCCGGCAGCAGCAGTAAGAGGCGTGCAGGCTCGGCCGTTCTCTCTCTCTCTCAGCTCTGGTCCTGCCCTCATTTCCAGTTTCCCCAAGGGTGGGACCAGAGCTGAGAGAGAGAGAGAAGGGCCGAGCCTGCACGCCTCTTACTGCTGCTGCCGGCCGCTGTAAGCCCGATGAGGTAAGTCAAGATGATTTTTAAAATTCGAAGGGAGGGGGCCTGGAACTGGAAGGGAGGGACGACGACCCTGGAACTGTGAGGGAGGACCCTGAAACTGGGACGGACGGATGGACGATGATCCTTGAACTCGGAGGGAGGGAGGAAGCGAACTCCCGATGAGGGAATATTGGGGGTGCTCGAGCACCCACAGTACCCACGGACTCGGCGCCTATGAGCAGCAGTACGACTCTGGCTGAGGCGAGGGCGCACGTGCCAACAGAGAGGGCTCTGCATTCCCTCTCTGGCATGCGTGCCATAGGTTCGCCATCACTGGCCTTGGAGTTTGTGTTTGAAGCTTCAACGTTCTAAGGCAGACCAGGCGGTTAGGGGTACCTGGGTACATCTGCGAACGTCTGCTGGATTGGTGGCTTGCACAGTACGTTGTGCTGTGGCTTATGTCTAGATACGTCCGCCTGGTGGTTTACTTTGGCTGGTATATGAGAACTGGAGTCCTTTGACTCATTTTCAGTTTGCTGCTGTTTTACGGGTGGATCTTCGTTATTTGGGTTTTGAGCCTTTCCATTTTGGGACTTACTCATTTCGTATTGGGATGGCTTCATCTGCTGCACAGTGAGGGGGGGGGGGGGCGGGTTTGCCCTTATGTTATTCACCATTTGAGGTGCTGTCATTCCCACCATTATTTGGGTTACATGCAATGTTCTATTGATTCTATGCTTGTTAATTTATTTTCTGAGTTTCTTTTTCAGAGTTTTTTCTTCCTGATTTCTGCGTTTGGCTCTTGGTACATTCACATGTATTCTGGGCCCAGAAGGGGGCAGTTGAGTCCTAGTGGGGAGCGAACTTTGGCTTCACAGAACAAGGCATTCAAATTCACTGGCTGGGGATTTGTGGGATGCTGTGGGATCAGCTGATGCCTAGTTCATTTAGGGGGAATGACTTATGCAGGGTGAAAGGGATTGATTTAATTCATTATATGAACCAGGATTTGGCTGTGGTGAAAAGTCCTTTTCCTTCTGCATGTTTAGTGTGGTCTTGTATCCTCCCTCATTTGGTGTGTGGAAGGAGGCGAGGAAAGTAGCAGCTACTGAACACCTTCAAAATCATGTGATTTCTGAGGTACCGCTTATTGTGGGTTTAGGGGGTTTGGTTCATACCCACAAATTGATTTCTGCTAATGGTCCTGATCGGTCAGATGGAATCCACTTCTCTGAAAATGGGCAGGATATTTTCATTAGCAGTATTCATGATATTTTTGAGGCCTTGTTTGGGTGGCTGAAGAGGCTGCAGCTTATTGGGGGTGGGTGGGAGGGGGGGAGAGCAGTGACAGACTAGGCTGTCACCGCTTGTGGCGAAATTTTGGAGGTTGATTAAATTGACGGGAAGGCCTTTTGTAAAGTGTGGAAATGAACGAAAATAATGGATTTGCTACATCATGTGTGTCATCGCCATGATTATTTTGCCAAGTCCTGAATTACTGCGGACTTTTGGGATTGGATGAGGGTAAAGCTAAGTGCTTGCTGAGGGTAATTCGGCACCGACTGGCTTCATTTTTGAAAAGAATAGAAAGGCATCTCTAGGACTTGTGTTTTCTGGTAACTTATCTTTTAAAGTTTAAATTAATATTTTTGTTAATTATGCAAAATCATCCTCTCAGGATTTGCCTCATGTGTAGCGTGGCATTGTTCCTAGTGGCTCCAGTATGACGCCAGGGTCATACACTCTGTACAATAGCACCCTTGGATTTTCAGCTGTCTCGAAGATTGTGAGGGGGAAATATGTTGATATATTTTCCTTGTTGTCTAGGGAGCAGGAGGGGTCTGATAAAAAGCGGGATAGTTCTAAGGATGAGGGTAAGGGAAGGAAAGCGAGGGTGCCAAAAACAATATTCAATTGGATGCTGGCTTTTCATATTTATGCCAGTGTGTGTTAGGGGAGGCTTGGCCCGTGCTTTGTCCTCAGTTGTTGAAGTATTCTGATTTAATTTTGCATGCATATCGTACAAATGGTGGATGGTCTTTGATCAATTATGATGAGCATTTTCGGTGTAGTTTGACCAAGGACCAGGCTGAGCATTGGGGTTTTCGTGATGTTGACCTATGGATCGTGGAAATAACCTCCTCGAAGGTTGGCTCCTTTCATTCAGGATCTGCCTTTGGAGCATTTGGGGGGTAGGGGCTCAGTGAGCGATTTCTGGGTTCTCCTTGGGACGTCCTATGTCCAGATCACTGCATGGATCAAGTTCTTCCTTTCCATTATCCTCCAGAGCGAGTGGGGAAGGAGGCAATTTTTGTTTCCATTTCAGTGCAGGGCATTGTCATTGAACAGGATGTCATTACTGACATGGTTGTAGCCACTGTGGAGGTTCACACCCGGCTTTCAGATGTTTCATTCCAGATAGAGAGGTAGGTTTGTCTTTCATATTTTGAGATGGTTCTTTTTCAGTTGGCATTTACAGTTTGTTTCTTTGGCGTTTTTCATGTTGGAGAGTTGGTAGCTCCTTCAAAGCATGCAGATAGATCCACTGATTTGCTTTTGGCACATGCGCCGTCGCCTCAGACTAGGCCAGTGATTGTGAACCTATGGCACGCGTGCCAGAGAGGGCACGCGCGCCGTCGCCTCAGCCAGAGTCGTACTGCTGCTCATAGGCGCCGACTCCGTGGGTGCTGTGGGTGCTCGAGCACCCCCAATATTCACCCACCGGAAGTTAGTTGCCTCCCTCCCTCCGAGTTCCAGGGTCGTCGTCCGTCCCTCTCTGTCTCCCAGTTTCAGGGCCCTCCCTTCCAGTTCCAAGGTGGTCGTCCCTCCCTTCCTCCCTCCCTCCCAGTTCCAGGCCTCCCTCCCTCCCAGTTCCAGTCCCTCCCAGTTCCAGGTCCCCCTTCCTCCCTTTGAGTTCCAGGCCCCCCTCCCTCCCTCCCTTCCGTCTCTATATCCTTTCCCTCCCCCCCCTCCCTCCGATTTCCAGGGTTGTCGTCCCTCCCCCTTCCTCCCTCCCTTACAGTTCCAGGCCCCCTCCCTTCGAATTTAAAAAATCACCTTGACTTACCTCGTAGGGGTTACGGCGGCCGGCAGCAGCGGTAAGAGGCGTGCAGGCTCGGCCGTTCTCTCTCTCTCTCAGCTCTGGTCCTGCCCTCATTTCCAGTTTCCCCAAGGGTGGGACCAGAGCTGAGAGAGAGAGAGAAGGGCCTGAGCCTGCACGCCTCTTACTGCTGCTGCCGGCCGCTGTAAGCCCGATGAGGTAAGTCAAGATGATTTTTAAAATTCGAAGGGAGGGGGCCTGGAACTGGAAGGGAGGGACGACGACCCTGGAACTGTGAGGGAGGACCCTGAAACTGGGACGGACGGATGGACGACGATCCTTGAACTCGGAGGGAGGGAGGAAGCGAACTCCCGATGAGGGAATATTGGGGGTGCTCGAGCACCCACAGTACCCACGGACTCGGCGCCTATGAGCAGCAGTACGACTCTGGCTGAGGCGAGGGCGCACGTGCCAATAGAGAGGGCTCTGCATTCCCTCTCTGGCATGCGTGCCATAGGTTCGCCATCACTGGCCTTGGAGTTTGTGTTTGAAGCTTCAACGTTCTAAGGCAGACCAGGCGGTTAGGGGTACCTGGGTACATCTGCGAACTTCTGCTGGATTGGTGGCTTGCACAGTACGTTGTGCTGTGGCTTATGTCTAGATACGTCCGCCTGGTGGTTTACTTTGGCTGGTATATGAGAACTGGAGTCCTTTGACTCATTTTCAGTTTGCTGCTGTTTTACGGGTGGATCTTCGTTATTTGGGTTTTGAGCCTTTCCATTTTGGGACTTACTCATTTCGTATTGGGATGGCTTCATCTGCTGCACAGTGAGGGGGGGGGGCGGGTTTGCCCTTATGTTATTCACCATTTGAGGTGCTGTCATTCCCACCATTATTTGGGTTACATGCAATGTTCTATTGATTCTATGCTTGTTAATTTATTTTCTGAGTTTCTTTTTCAGAGCTTTTTCTTCCTGATTTCTGCGTTTGGCTCTTGGTACATTCACATGTATTCTGGGCCCAGAAGGGGGCAGTTGAGTCCTAGTGGGGAGCGAACTTTGGCTTCACAGAACAAGGCATTCAAATTCACTGGCTGGGGATTTGTGGGATGCTGTGGGATCAGCTGATGCCTAGTTCATTTAGGGGGAATGACTTATGCAGGGTGAAAGGGATTGATTTAATTCATTATATGAACCAGGATTTGGCTGTGGTGAAAAGTCCTTTTCCTTCTGCATGTTTAGTGTGGTCTTGTATCCTCCCTCATTTGGTGTGTGGAAGGAGGCGAGGAAAGTAGCAGCTACTGAACACCTTCAAAATCATGTGATTTCTGAGGTACCGCTTATTGTGGGTTTAGGGGGTTTGGTTCATACCCACAAATTGATTTCTGCTAATGGTCCTGATCGGTCAGATGGAATCCACTTCTCTGAAAATGGGCAGGATATTTTCATTAGCAGTATTCATGATATTTTTGAGGCCTTGTTTGGGTGGCTGAAGAGGCTGCAGCTTACTGGGGGTGGGTGGGGAGGGGAAGAGCAGTGACAGACTAGGCTGTCACCGCTTGTGGCAAAATCTTGGAGGTTGATTAAATTGACGGGAAGGCCTTTTGTAAAGTGTGGAAATGAACGAAAATAATGGATTTGCTACATCATGTGTGTCATCGCCATGATTATTTTGCCAAGTCCTGAATTACTGCGGACTTTTGGGATTGGATGAGGGTAAGGCTAAGTGCTTGCTGAGGGTAATTCGGCACCAACTGGCTTCATTTTTGAAAAGAATAGAAATGCATCTCTAGGACTTGTGTTTTCTGGTAACTTATCTTTTAAAGTTTAAATTAATATTTTTGTTAATTATGCAAAATCATCCTCTCAGGATTTGCCTCATGTGTAGCGTGGCATTGTTCCTAGTGGCTCCAGTATGACGCCAGGGTCATACACTCTGTACAATAGCACCCTTGGATTTTCAGCTGTCTCAAAAATTGTGTCGGAAGATTGTGAGGGGGAATTATGTTGATATATTTTCCTTGTTGTCTAGGGAGCAGGAGAGGTCTGATAAAAAGCAGGATAGTTCTAAGGATGAGGGTAAGGGAAGGAAAGCGAGGGTGCCAAAAACAATATTCAATTGGATGCTGGCTTTTCATATTTATGCCAGTGTGTGTTAGGGGAGGCTTGGCCCGTGCTTTATCCTCAGTTGTTGAAGTATTCTGATTTAATTTTGCATGCATATCGTACAAATGGTGGATGGTCTTTGATCAATTATGATGAGCATTTTCGGTGTAGTTTGACCAAGGACCAGGCTGAGCATTGGGGTTTTCGTGATGTTGACCTATGGATCGTGGAAATAACCTCCTCGAAGGTTGGCTCCTTTCATTCAGGATCTGCCTTTGGAGCATTTGGGGGGTAGGGGCTCAGTGAGCGATTTCTGGGTTCTCCTTGGGACGTCCTATGTCCAGATCACTGCATGGATCAAGTTCTTCCTTTCCATTATCCTCCAGAGCGAGTGGGGAAGGAGGCAATCTTTGTTTCCATTTCAGTGCAGGGCATTGTGATTGAACAGGATGTCATTACTGACATGGTTGTAGCCACTGTGGAGGTTCACACCCTGCTTTCAGATGTTTCATTCCAGATAGAGAGGTAGGTTTGTCATTCATATTTTGAGATGGTTCTTTTTCAGTTGGCATTTACAGTTTGTTTCTTTGGCGTTTTTCATGTTGGAGAGTTGGTAGCTCCTTCAAAGCGTGCAGATGGATCCACTGATTTGCTGTTGGCACACGCGCCGTCGCCTCAGACTAGGCCAGTGATGGTGAACCTATGGCACGCGTGCCAGAGAGGGCACGCGCGCCGTCGCCTCAGCCAGAGTCGTACTGCTGCTCATAGGCGCCGACTCCGTGGGTGCTGTGGGTGCTCGAGCACCCCCAATATTCACCCACCGGAAGTTAGTTGCCTCCCTCCCTCCGAGTTCCAGGGTCGTCGTCCGTCCCTCTCTGTCTCCCAGTTTCAGGGCCCTCCCTTCCAGTTCCAAGGTGGTCGTCCCTCCCTTCCTCCCTCCCTCCCTCCCAGTTCCAGTCCCTCCCAGTTCCAGGTCCCCCTCCCTCCCTTTGAGTTCCAGGCCCCCCTCCCTCCCTCCCTTCCGTCTCTATATCCTTTCCCTCCACCTCCCTCCGATTTCCAGGGTTGTCGTCCCTCCCCCTTCTTCCCTCCCTTACAGTTCCAGGCCCCCTCCCTTCGAATTTAAAAAATCATCTTGACTTACCTTGTCGGGGTTACGGCGGCCGGCAGCAGCGGTAAGAGGCGTGCAGGCTCGGCCGTTCTCTCTCTCTCTCAGCTCTGGTCCTGCCCTCATTTCCAGTTTCCCCAAGGGTGGGACCAGAGCTGAGAGAGAGAGAGAAGGGCCGAGCCTGCACGCCTCTTACTGCTGCTGCCGGCCGCTGTAAGCCCGATGAGGTAAGTCAAGATGATTTTTAAAATTCGAAGGGAGGGGGCCTGGAACTGGAAGGGAGGGACGACGACCCTGGAACTGTGAGGGAGGACCCTGAAACTGGGACGGACGGATGGACGACGATCCTTGAACTCGGAGGGAGGGAGGAAGCGAACTCCCGATGAGGGAATATTGGGGGTGCTCGAGCACCCACAGTACCCACGGACTCGGCGCCTATGAGCAACAGTACGACTCTGGCTGAGGCGAGGGCGCACGTGCCAACAGAGAGGGCTCTGCATTCCCTCTCTGGCATGCGTGCCATAGGTTCGCCATCACTGGCCTTGGAGTTTGTGTTTGAAGCTTCAACGTTCTAAGGCAGACCAGGCGGTTAGGGGTACCTGGGTACATCTGCGAACTTCTGCTGGATTGGTGGCTTGCACAGTACGTTGTGCTGTGGCTTATGTCTAGATACGTCCGCCTGGTGGTTTACTTTGGCTGGTATATGAGAACTGGAGTCCTTTGACTCATTTTCAGTTTGCTGCTGTTTTGCGGGTGGATCTTCGTTATTTGGGTTTTGAGCCTTTCCATTTTGGGACTTACTCATTTCGTATTGGGATTGCTTCATCTGCTGCACAGTGAGGGGGGGGCGGGTTTGCCCTTATGTTATTCACCATTTGAGGTGCTGTCATTCCCACCATTATTTGGGTTACATGCAATGTTCTATTGATTCTATGCTTGTTAATTTATTTTCTGAGTTTCTTTTTCAGAGCTTTTTCTTCCTGATTTCTGCGTTTGGCTCTTGGTACATTCACATGTATTCTGGGCCCAGAAGGGGGCAGTTGAGTCCTAGTGGGGAGCGAACTTTGGCTTCACAGAACAAGGCATTCAAATTCACTGGCTGGGGATTTGTGGGATGCTGTGGGATCAGCTGATGCCTAGTTCATTTAGGGGGAATGACTTATGCAGGGTGAAAGGGATTGATTTAATTCATTATATGAACCAGGATTTGGCTGTGGTGAAAAGTCCTTTTCCTTCTGCATGTTTAGTGTGGTCTTGTATCCTCCCTCATTTGGTGTGTGGAAGGAGGCGAGGAAAGTAGCAGCTACTGAACACCTTCAAAATCATGTGATTTCTGAGGTACCGCTTATTGTGGGTTTAGGGGGTTTGGTTCATACCCACAAATTGATTTCTGCTAATGGTCCTGATCGGTCAGATGGAATCCACTTCTCTGAAAATGGGCAGGATATTTTCATTAGCAGTATTCATGATATTTTTGAGGCCTTGTTTGGGTGGCTGAAGAGGCTGCAGCTTATTGGGGGTGGGTGGGAGGGGGGGAGAGCAGTGACAGACTAGGCTGTCACCGCTTGTGGCGAAATTTTGGAGGTTGATTAAATTGACGGGAAGGCCTTTTGTAAAGTGTGGAAATGAACGAAAATAATGGATTTGCTACATCATGTGTGTCATCGCCATGATTATTTTGCCAAGTCCTGAATTACTGCGGACTTTTGGGATTGGATGAGGGTAAGGCTAAGTGCTTGCTGAGGGTAATTCGGCACCGACTGGCTTCATTTTTGAAAAGAATAGAAAGGCATCTCTAGGACTTGTGTTTTCTGGTAACTTATCTTTTAAAGTTTAAATTAATATTTTTGTTAATTATGCAAAATCATCCTCTCAGGATTTGCCTCATGTGTAGCGTGGCATTGTTCCTAGTGGCTCCAGTATGACGCCAGGGTCATACACTCTGTACAATAGCACCCTTGGATTTTCAGCTGTCTCGAAGATTGTGAGGGGGAAATATGTTGATATATTTTCCTTGTTGTCTAGGGAGCAGGAGGGGTCTGATAAAAAGCGGGATAGTTCTAAGGATGAGGGTAAGGGAAGGAAAGCGAGGGTGCCAAAAACAATATTCAATTGGATGCTGGCTTTTCATATTTATGCCAGTGTGTGTTAGGGGAGGCTTGGCCCGTGCTTTGTCCTCAGTTGTTGAAGTATTCTGATTTAATTTTGCATGCATATCGTACAAATGGTGGATGGTCTTTGATCAATTATGATGAGCATTTTCGGTGTAGTTTGACCAAGGACCAGGCTGAGCATTGGGGTTTTCGTGATGTTGACCTATGGATCGTGGAAATAACCTCCTCGAAGGTTGGCTCCTTTCATTCAGGATCTGCCTTTGGAGCATTTGGGGGGGAAGGGGCTCAGTGAGCGATTTCTGGGTTCTCCTTGGGACGTCCTATGTCCAGATCACTGCATGGATCAAGTTCTTCCTTTCCATTATCCTCCAGAGCGAGTGGGGAAGGAGGCAATTTTTGTTTCCATTTCAGTGCAGGGCATTGTCATTGAACAGGATGTCATTACTGACATGGTTGTAGCCACTGTGGAGGTTCACACCCGGCTTTCAGATGTTTCATTCCAGATAGAGAGGTAGGTTTGTCTTTCATATTTTGAGATGGTTCTTTTTCAGTTGGCATTTACAGTTTGTTTCTTTGGCGTTTTTCATGTTGGAGAGCTGGTAGCTCCTTCAAAGCGTGCAGATGGATCCACTGATTTGCTGTTGGCACACGCGCCGTCGCCTCAGACTAGGCCAGTGATGGTGAACCTATGGCACGCGTGCCAGAGAGGGCACGCGCGCCGTCGCCTCAGCCAGAGTCGTACTGCTGCTCATAGGCGCCGACTCCGTGGGTGCTGTGGGTGCTCGAGCACCCCCAATATTCACCCACCGGAAGTTAGTTGCCTCCCTCCCTCCGAGTTCCAGGGTCGTCGTCCGTCCCTCTCTGTCTCCCAGTTTCAGGGCCCTCCCTTCCAGTTCCAAGGTGGTCGTCCCTCCCTTCCTCCCTCCCTCCCAGTTCCAGGCCTCCCTCCCTCCCAGTTCCAGTCCCTCCCAGTTCCAGGTCCCCCTCCCTCCCTTTGAGTTCCAGGCCCCCCTCCCTCCCTCCCTTCCGTCTCTATATCCTTTCCCTCCCCCCCTCCCTCCGATTTCCAGGGTTGTCGTCCCTCCCCCTTCCTCCCTCCCTTACAGTTCCAGGCCCCCTCCCTTCGAATTTAAAAAATCACATTGACTTACCTCGTAGGGGTTACGGCGGCCGGCAGCAGCGGTAAGAGGCGTGCAGGCTCGGCCGTTCTCTCTCTCTCTCAGCTCTGGTCCTGCCCTCATTTCCAGTTTCCCCAAGGGTGGGACCAGAGCTGAGAGAGAGAGAGAAGGGCCGAGCCTGCATGCCTCTTACTGCTGCTGCCGGCCGCTGTAAGCCCGATGAGGTAAGTCAAGATGATTTTTAAAATTCGAAGGGAGGGGGCCTGGAACTGGAAGGGAGGGACGACGACCCTGGAACTGTGAGGGAGGACCCTGAAACTGGGACGGACGGATGGACGACGATCCTTGAACTCGGAGGGAGGGAGGAAGCGAACTCCCGATGAGGGAATATTGGGGGTGCTCGAGCACCCACAGTACCCACGGACTCGGCGCCTATGAGCAGCAGTACGACTCTGGCTGAGGCGAGGGCGCACGTGCCAACAGAGAGGGCTCTGCATTCCCTCTCTGGCATGCGTGCCATAGGTTCGCCATCACTGGCCTTGGAGTTTGTGTTTGAAGCTTCAACGTTCTAAGGCAGACCAGGCGGTTAGGGGTACCTGGGTACATCTGCGAACTTCTGCTGGATTGGTGGCTTGCACAGTACGTTGTGCTGTGGCTTATGTCTAGATACGTCCGCCTGGTGGTTTACTTTGGCTGGTATATGAGAACTGGAGTCCTTTGACTCATTTTCAGTTTGCTGCTGTTTTGCGGGTGGATCTTCGTTATTTGGGTTTTGAGCCTTTCCATTTTGGGACTTACTCATTTCGTATTGGGATGGCTTCATCTGCTGCACAGTGAGGGGGGGGGGCGGGTTTGCCCTTATGTTATTCACCATTTGAGGTGCTGTCATTCCCACCATTATTTGGGTTACATGCAATGTTCTATTGATTCTATGCTTGTTAATTTATTTTCTGAGTTTCTTTTTCAGAGCTTTTTCTTCCTGATTTCTGCGTTTGGCTCTTGGTACATTCACATGTATTCTGGGCCCAGAAGGGGGCAGTTGAGTCGCAGTGGGGAGCGAACTTTGGCTTCACAGAAC
Organism: Microcaecilia unicolor; assembly: GCF_901765095.1. Classification (NCBI taxonomy): domain Eukaryota; kingdom Metazoa; phylum Chordata; class Amphibia; order Gymnophiona; family Siphonopidae; genus Microcaecilia; species Microcaecilia unicolor. The sequence goes on along the minus strand of NC_044031.1, from coordinate 759,229,519 downwards.
AAGGCATTCAAATTCACTGGCTGGGGATTTGTGGGATGCTGTGGGATCAGCTGATGCCTAGTTCATTTAGGGGGAATGACTTATGCAGGGTGAAAGGGATTGATTTAATTCATTATATGAACCAGGATTTGGCTGTGGTGAAAAGTCCTTTTCCTTCTGCATGTTTAGTGTGGTCTTGTATCCTCCCTCATTTGGTGTGTGGAAGGAGGCGAGGAAAGTAGCAGCTACTGAACACCTTCAAAATCATGTGATTTCTGAGGTACCGCTTATTGTGGGTTTAGGGGGTTTGGTTCATACCCACAAATTGATTTCTGCTAATGGTCCTGATCGGTCAGATGGAATCCACTTCTCTGAAAATGGGCAGGATATTTTCATTAGCAGTATTCATGATATTTTTGAGGCCTTGTTTGGGTGGCTGAAGAGGCTGCAGCTTACTGGGGGTGGGTGGGGAGGGGGAGAGCAGTGACAGACTAGGCTGTCACCGCTTGTGGCGAAATCTTGGAGGTTGATTAAATTGACGGGAAGGCCTTTTGTAAAGTGTGGAAATGAACGAAAATAATGGATTTGCTACATCATGTGTGTCATCGCCATGATTATTTTGCCAAGTCCTGAATTACTGCGGACTTTTGGGATTGGATGAGGGTAAGGCTAAGTGCTTGCTGAGGGTAATTCGGCACCGACTGGCTTCATTTTTGAAAAGAATAGAAATGCATCTCTAGGACTTGTGTTTTCTGGTAACTTATCTTTTAAAGTTTAAATTAATATTTTTGTTAATTATGCAAAATCATCCTCTCAGGATTTGCCTCATGTGTAGCGTGGCATTGTTCCTAGTGGCTCCAGTATGACGCCAGGGTCATACACTCTGTACAATAGCACCCTTGGATTTTCAGCTGTCTCAAAAATTGTGTCGGAAGATTGTGAGGGGGAATTATGTTGATATATTTTCCTTGTTGTCTAGGGAGCAGGAGAGGTCTGATAAAAAGCAGGATAGTTCTAAGGATGAGGGTAAGGGAAGGAAAGCGAGGGTGCCAAAAACAATATTCAATTGGATGCTGGCTTTTCATATTTATGCCAGTGTGTGTTAGGGGAGGCTTGGCCCGTGCTTTATCCTCAGTTGTTGAAGTATTCCTGATTTAATTTTGCATGCATATCGTACAAATGGTGGATGGTCTTTGATCAATTATGATGAGCATTTTCGGTGTAGTTTGACCAAGGACCAGGCTGAGCATTGGGGTTTTCGTGATGTTGACCTATGGATCGTGGAAATAACCTCCTCGAAGGTTGGCTCCTTTCATTCAGGATCTGCCTTTGGAGCATTTGGGGGGTAGGGGCTCAGTGAGCGATTTCTGGGTTCTCCTTGGGACGTCCTATGTCCAGATCACTGCATGGATCAAGTTCTTCCTTTCCATTATCCTCCAGAGCGAGTGGGGAAGGAGGCAATTTTTGTTTCCATTTCAGTGCAGGGCATTGTCATTGAACAGGATGTCATTACTGACATGGTTGTAGCCACTGTGGAGGTTCACACCCTGCTTTCAGATGTTTCATTCCAGATAGAGAGGTAGGTTTGTCTTTCATATTTTGAGATGGTTCTTTTTCAGTTGGCATTTACAGTTTGTTTCTTTGGCGTTTTTCATGTTGGAGAGTTGGTAGCTCCTTCAAAGCGTGCAGATGGATCCACTGATTTGCTGTTGGCACACGCGCCGTCGCCTCAGACTAGGCCAGTGATGGTGAACCTATGGCACGCGTGCCAGAGAGGGCACGCGCGCCGTCGCCTCAGCCAGAGTCGTACTGCTGCTCATAGGCGCCGACTCCGTGGGTGCTGTGGGTGCTCGAGCACCCCCAATATTCACCCACCGGAAGTTAGTTGCCTCCCTCCCTCCGAGTTCCAGGGTCGTCGTCCGTCCCTCTCTGTCTCCCAGTTTCAGGGCCCTCCCTTCCAGTTCCAAGGTGGTCGTCCCTCCCTTCCTCCCTCCCTCCCAGTTCCAGGCCTCCCTCCCTCCCAGTTCCAGTCCCTCCCAGTTCCAGGTCCCCCTCCCTCCCTTTGAGTTCCAGGCCCCCCTCCCTCCCTCCCTTCCGTCTCTATATCCTTTCCCTCCCCCCCTCCCTCCGATTTCCAGGGTTGTCGTCCCTCCCCCTTCCTCCCTCCCTTACAGTTCCAGGCCCCCTCCCTTCGAATTTAAAAAATCACCTTGACTTACCTCGTCAGGGTTACGGCGGCCGGCAGCAGCGGTAAGAGGCATGCAGGCTCGGCCGTTCTCTCTCTCTCTCAGCTCTGGTCCTGCCCTCATTTCCAGTTTCCCCAAGGGTGGGACCAGAGCTGAGAGAGAGAGAGAAGGGCCGAGCCTGCACGCCTCTTACTGCTGCTGCCGGCCGCTGTAAGCCCGATGAGGTAAGTCAAGATGATTTTTAAAATTCGAAGGGAGGGGGCCTGGAACTGGAAGGGAGGGACGACGACCCTGGAACTGTGAGGGAGGACCCTGAAACTGGGACGGACGGATGGACGACGATCCTTGAACTCGGAGGGAGGGAGGAAGCGAACTCCCGATGAGGGAATATTGGGGGTGCTCGAGCACCCACAGTACCCACGGACTCGGCGCCTATGAGCAGCAGTACGACTCTGGCTGAGGCGAGGGCGCACGTGCCAACAGAGAGGGCTCTGCATTCCCTCTCTGGCATGCGTGCCATAGGTTCGCCATCACTGGCCTTGGAGTTTGTGTTTGAAGCTTCAACGTTCTAAGGCAGACCAGGCGGTTAGGGGTACCTGGGTACATCTGCGAACTTCTGCTGGATTGGTGGCTTGCACAGTACGTTGTGCTGTGGCTTATGTCTAGATACGTCCGCCTGGTGGTTTACTTTGGCTGGTATATGAGAACTGGAGTCCTTTGACTCATTTTCAGTTTGCTGCTGTTTTACGGGTGGATCTTCGTTATTTGGGTTTTGAGCCTTTCCATTTTGGGACTTACTCATTTCGTATTGGGATGGCTTCATCTGCTGCACAGTGAGGGGGGGGGGGGGGGGGTTTGCCCTTATGTTATTCACCATTTGAGGTGCTGTCATTCCCACCATTATTTGGGTTACATGCAATGTTCTATTGATTCTATGCTTGTTAATTTATTTTCTGAGTTTCTTTTTCAGAGCTTTTTCTTCCTGATTTCTGCGTTTGGCTCTTGGTACATTCACATGTATTCTGGGCCCAGAAGGGGGCAGTTGAGTCCTAGTGGGGAGCGAACTTTGGCTTCACAGAACAAGGCATTCAAATTCACTGGCTGGGGATTTGTGGGATGCTGTGGGATCAGCTGATGCCTAGTTCATTTAGGGGGAATGACTTATGCAGGGTGAAAGGGATTGATTTAATTCATTATATGAACCAGGATTTGGCTGTGGTGAAAAGTCCTTTTCCTTCTGCATGTTTAGTGTGGTCTTGTATCCTCCCTCATTTGGTGTGTGGAAGGAGGCGAGGAAAGTAGCAGCTACTGAACACCTTCAAAATCATGTGATTTCTGAGGTACCGCTTATTGTGGGTTTAGGGGGTTTGGTTCATACCCACAAATTGATTTCTGCTAATGGTCCTGATCGGTCAGATGGAATCCACTTCTCTGAAAATGGGCAGGATATTTTCATTAGTAGTATTCATGATATTTTTGAGGCCTTGTTTGGGTGGCTGAAGAGGCTGCAGCTTACTGGGGGTGGGTGGGGAGGGGAGAGCAGTGACAGACTAGGCTGTCACCGCTTGTGGCGAAATCTTGGAGGTTGATTAAATTGACGGGAAGGCCTTTTGTAAAGTGTGGAAATGAACGAAAATAATGGATTTGCTACATCATGTGTGTCATCGCCATGATTATTTTGCCAAGTCCTGAATTACTGCGGACTTTTGGGATTGGATGAGGGTAAGGCTAAGTGCTTGCTGAGGGTAATTCGGCACCGACTGGCTTCATTTTTGAAAAGAATAGAAATGCATCTCTAGGACTTGTGTTTTCTGGTAACTTATCTTTTAAAGTTTAAATTAATATTTTTGTTAATTATGCAAAATCATCCTCTCAGGATTTGCCTCATGTGTAGCGTGGCATTGTTCCTAGTGGCTCCAGTATGACGCCAGGGTCATACACTCTGTACAATAGCACCCTTGGATTTTCAGCTGTCTCAAAAATTGTGTCGGAAGATTGTGAGGGGGAATTATGTTGATATATTTTCCTTGTTGTCTAGGGAGCAGGAGAGGTCTGATAAAAAGCAGGATAGTTCTAAGGATGAGGGTAAGGGAAGGAAAGCGAGGGTGCCAAAAACAATATTCAATTGGATGCTGGCTTTTCATATTTATGCCAGTGTGTGTTAGGGGAGGCTTGGCCCGTGCTTTATCCTCAGTTGTTGAAGTATTCCGATTTAATTTTGCATGCATATCGTACAAATGGTGGATGGTCTTTGATCAATTATGATGAGCATTTTCGGTGTAGTTTGACCAAGGACCAGGCTGAGCATTGGGGTTTTCGTGATGTTGACCTATGGATCGTGGAAATAACCTCCTCGAAGGTTGGCTCCTTTCATTCAGGATCTGCCTTTGGAGCATTTGGGGGGTAGGGGCTCAGTGAGCGATTTCTGGGTTCTCCTTGGGACGTCCTATGTCCAGATCACTGCATGGATCAAGTTCTTCCTTTCTATTATCCTCCAGAGCGAGTGGGGAAGGAGGCAATTTTTGTTTCCATTTCAGTGCAGGGCATTGTGATTGAACAGGATGTCATTACTGACATGGTTGTAGCCACTGTGGAGGTTCACACCCTGCTTTCAGATGTTTCATTCCAGATAGAGAGGTAGGTTTGTCATTCATATTTTGAGATGGTTCTTTTTCAGTTGGCATTTACAGTTTGTTTCTTTGGCGTTTTTCATGTTGGAGAGTTGGTAGCTCCTTCAAAGCGTGCAGATGGATCCACTGATTTGCTGTTGGCACACGCGCCGTCGCCTCAGACTAGGCCAGTGATGGTGAACCTATGGCACGCGTGCCAGAGAGGGCACGCGCGCCGTCGCCTCAGCCAGAGTCGTACTGCTGCTCATAGGCGCCGACTCCGTGGGTGCTGTGGGTGCTCGAGCACCCCCAATATTCACCCACCGGAAGTTAGTTGCCTCCCTCCCTCCGAGTTCCAGGGTCGTCGTCCGTCCCTCTCTGTCTCCCAGTTTCAGGGCCCTCCCTTCCAGTTCCAAGGTGGTCGTCCCTCCCTTCCTCCCTCCCTCCCTCCCAGTTCCAGTCCCTCCCAGTTCCAGGTCCCCCTCCCTCCCTTTGAGTTCCAGGCCCCCCTCCCTCCCTCCCTTCCGTCTCTATATCCTTTCCCTCCCCCTCCCTCCGATTTCCAGGGTTGTCGTCCCTCCCCCTTCTTCCCTCCCTTACAGTTTCAGGCCCCCTCCCTTCGAATTTAAAAAATCATCTTGACTTACCTTGTCGGGGTTACGGCGGCCGGCAGCAGCGGTAAGAGGCGTGCAGGCTCGGCCGTTCTCTCTCTCTCTCAGCTCTGGTCCTGCCCTCATTTCCAGTTTCCCCAAGGGTGGGACCAGAGCTGAGAGAGATAGAGAAGGGCCGAGCCTGCACGCCTCTTACTGCTGCTGCCAGCCGCTGTAAGCCCGATGAGGTAAGTCAAGATGATTTTTAAAATTCGAAGGGAGGGGGCCTGGAACTGGAAGGGAGGGACGACGACCCTGGAACTGTGAGGGAGGACCCTGAAACTGGGACGGACGGATGGACGACGATCCTTGAACTCGGAGGGAGGGAGGAAGCGAACTCCCGATGAGGGAATATTGGGGGTGCTCGAGCACCCACAGTACCCACGGACTCGGCGCCTATGAGCAACAGTACGACTCTGGCTGAGGCGAGGGTGCACGTGCCAACAGAGAGGGCTCTGCATTCCCTCTCTGGCATGCGTGCCATAGGTTCGCCATCACTGGTCTTGGAGTTTGTGTTTGAAGCTTCAACGTTCTAAGGCAGACCAGGCGGTTAGGGGTACCTGGGTACATCTGCGAACTTCTGCTGGATTGGTGGCTTGCACAGTACGTTGTGCTGTGGCTTATGTCTAGATACGTCCGCCTGGTGGTTTACTTAGGCTGGTATATGAGAACTGGAGTCCTTTGACTCATTTTCAGTTTGCTGCTGTTTTACAGGTGGATCTTCGTTATTTGGGTTTTGAGCCTTTCCATTTTGGGACTTACTCATTTCGTATTGGGATTGCTTCATCTGCTGCACAGTGAGGGGGGGAGGGGGGGCGGGTTTGCCCTTATGTTATTCACCATTTGAGGTGCTGTCATTCCCACCATTATTTGGGTTACATGCAATGTTCTATTGATTCTATGCTTGTTAATTTATTTTCTGAGTTTCTTTTTCAGAGTTTTTTCTTCCTGATTTCTGCGTTTGGCTCTTGGTACATTCACATGTATTCTGGGCCCAGAAGGGGGCAGTTGAGTCGCAGTGGGGAGCGAACTTTGGCTTCACAGAACAAGGCATTCAAATTCACTGGCTGGGGATTTGTGGGATGCTGTGGGATCAGCTGATGCCTAGTTCATTTAGGGGGAATGACTTATGCAGGGTGAAAGGGATTGATTTAATTCATTATATGAACCAGGATTTGGCTGTGGTGAAAAGTCCTTTTCCTTCTGCATGTTTAGTGTGGTCTTGTATCCTCCCTCATTTGGTGTGTGGAAGGAGGCGAGGAAAGTAGCAGCTACTGAACACCTTCAAAATCATGTGATTTCTGAGGTACCGCTTATTGTGGGTTTAGGGGGTTTGGTTCATACCCACAAATTGATTTCTGCTAATGGTCCTGATCGGTCAGATGGAATCCACTTCTCTGAAAATGGGCAGGATATTTTCATTAGCAGTATTCATGATATTTTTGAGGCCTTGTTTGGGTGGCTGAAGAGGCTGTAGCTTATTGGGGGTGGGTGGAGGGGTGGAGAGCAGTGACAGACTAGGCTGTCACCGCTTGTGGCGAAATTTTGGAGGTTGATTAAATTGACGGGAAGGCCTTTTGTAAAGTGTGGAAATGAACGAAAATAATGGATTTGCTACATCATGTGTGTCATCGCCATGATTATTTTGCCAAGTCCTGAATTACTGCGGACTTTTGGGATTGGATGAGGGTAAGGCTAAGTGCTTGCTGAGGGTAATTCGGCACCGACTGGCTTCATTTTTGAAAAGAATAGAAAGGCATCTCTAGGACTTGTGTTTTCTGGTAACTTATCTTTTAAAGTTTAAATTAATATTTTTGTTAATTATGCAAAATCATCCTCTCAGGATTTGCCTCATGTGTAGCGTGGCATTGTTCCTAGTGGCTCCAGTATGACGCCAGGGTCATACACTCTGTACAATAGCACCCTTGGATTTTCAGCTGTCTCAAAAATTGTGTTGGAAGATTGTGAGGGGGAAATTATATATTTTCCTTGTTGTCTAGGGAGCAGGAGGGGTCTGATAAAAAGCAGGATAGTTCTAAGGATGAGGGTAAGGGAAGGAAAGCGAGGGTGCCAAAAACAATATTCAATTGGATGCTGGCTTTTCATATTTATGCCAGTGTGTGTTAGGGGAGGCTTGGCCCGTGCTTTATCCTCAGTTGTTGAAGTATTCTGATTTAATTTTGCATGCATATCGTACAAATGGTGGATGGTCTTTGATCAATTATGATGAGCATTTTCGGTGTAGTTTGACCAAGGACCAGGCTGAGCATTGGGGTTTTCGTGATGTTGACCTATGGATCGTGGAAATAACCTCCTTGAAGGTTGGCTCCTTTCATTCAGGATCTGCCTTTGGAGCATTTGGGGGGTAGGGGCTCAGTGAGCGATTTCTGGGTTCTCCTTGGGACGTCCTATGTCCAGATCACTGCATGGATCAAGTTCTTCCTTTCCATTATCCTCCAGAGCGAGTGGGGAAGGAGGCAATTTTTGTTTCCATTTCAGTGCAGGGCATTGTCATTGAACAGGATGTCATTACTGACATGGTTGTAGCCACTGTGGAGGTTCACACCCGGCTTTCAGATGTTTCCATTCCAGACAGAGAGGTCATGGACAATTTGGCAAGGGTGGAGGGACACGGGTGGGCTCAGTGTTTGATGAAGGCATCTTCACCCATTAAGTTGTTTGCATGGCATTTATGTTTGCATGTGTTTCCTGATTGTACATCCACTCAGTTAGTTTGGGATAGGGTTTCTTTTTGGCTTTGTCATTCCCTTTCCTGGCTCTCATTTGGCTCATGTTTGTTGGAATTCTACTACTAAACATTTCTAGAGCGCTATTAGTGTTACGCAGCGCTGTACAGTTTAACAAAGAAGGACAGTCCCTGCTCAATGGAGCTTACAATCCAATGGACGAAATGTCAAGTTGGGGCAGTCTAGATTTTTTAAATAGAGGTATGGTTGTTAGGTGCTGAAGGCAACATTGAAGAGGTGGGCTTTGAGCAAGGATTTGAAGATGGGCAGGGAGGGGGCCTGGCGAATGGGCTCAGGGAGTTTATTCCAAGCATGGGGTGAGGCGAGGCTGAAAGGGCGGAGCCTGGAGTTGTCGGTGGTGGAGAAGGGTACTGAAAGGAGGGATTTGTCTTGAGAGCGGAGGTTATGGGTAGGAACGTAGGGGGTGTTGTGGGTAGAGAGGTAGGGAGGGGCTGCAGATCGAGTGCATTTGTAGGTTATTAGGAGAAGCTTGAACTGTATGCGGTACCTAATCGGAAGCCAGTGCAGTGACTTAAGGAGAGGGGTGATATGAGTATATCGGTCCAGGCGGAAGATAAGACGTGCAGCAGAGTTCTGAACGGACTGAAAGGGGGATAGATGGCTAAGTGGGAGGCCAGTGAGGAGTAGGTTGCAGTAGTCAAGGCGAGAGGTAATGAGAGAGTGGATGAGAGTTCGGGTGGTGTGCTCAGAGAGGAAAGGACGAATTTTCCTAATGTTATAGAGGAAGAAGCAACAGGTCTTGGCTATCTGCTGGATATGCGCAGAGAAGGAGAGGGAGGAGTCGAAGATGACTCTGAGGTTGTGGGCAGATGAGACAGGGAGGATGAGGGTGTTATGAACTGAGATAGAGAGTGGAGGGAGAGGAAAAGTGGGTTTGGGTGGGAATACAATAAGTTTGGTCTTGGCCGTGTTCAGTTTCAGGTGGCGGTTGGACATCCAGGCAGCAGTGCCGGATAAGCAGGCTGATACCTTGGCCTGGGTTTCCGCAGTGATGTCTGGTGTGGAGAGATAAAGCTGGGTGTCATCGGCATAAAGATGATACTGGAAACCATGAGATGAGATCATTTTTATTATGTTTTTCAAATCATTAGTTTTGTTGTGAATAGTTTTGTTTGAAAACAGGTTGGATATTATACCCTATGAATGAGACAAGATCACAGGCACAAAAAATCTCAAGTGTCCTGGTGTTCAGACCTTGGCAAAGACCTTGGTTTCTGAGGGTATTTCCCACTAGTTAGCTATTGCTGTGCAATCTCTTTTCATATGACCCTTTGAGATTGTGTTTGGCTGTTTTTCAGTTTTTTTTGTATTAGATTACCTTAGCAGGATTAACAGTCCATACTGTCTATTGACTTAGTTATCTGACCAAGCACAGATCCCTGAGGAACTCTAACAGAGAGTGGGATGGAGGTGGAGGAAGAACCATGAGAATGTACTCTGAAGGTATGGTGGGAGAGATAAGAGGAGAACCAGGAGAAGACAGAGCCCTGGAACCCAAGTGAGGACAGTGTGGCAAGAAGTAAATTGTGATTGACAGTGTCAAAAGCGGCGGATAGGTCGAGGAGGATGAGGATGGAGTAGTGGCCTTTGGATTTGGCAAGGAACAGGTCATTGCAGACTTTAGATAGTGCCGTTTCTCTCGAGGGCGAAAGCTGGATTGAAGCGGATCGAGGATGGCATGAGAGGAGAGAAAATCAAGGCAACAGCTATGAACAGCGCGTTCAAGTATCTTGAAGAGGAAGGGTAGGAGGGAAATTGGGCAGTAGTTGGAGGGACCTGACTTGGTTCTGCCCCCATTGGGTATTGTATCGAAGAAGGAGCCGAGCAAGTATCATTTGATACATAATTTCTCTTACCCTCCAGGAAACAATGTTAATTCCTTCATTGTTCCAGAGCTTTCTTCAGTCCAATATGCCTCGTTCAATCGGGCAGTGGACATGCTACGCCTCTTGGCTTTTTACAATTGGAATGTTCACCCCCCCCCCCCCCAACAGTGTTGAGCCTCTCTGCTATTTGATTTACAAATGAATGTGTGTGCAGAAGGCAAGAAGGACCATCCCCTGACTCCTGCTGTACAAACATATATCTTACAGATGGTTCGGGATTCACAGGGACCTTGAGTCCCTTTGCAGGAGGTTCAGGTGCGTACGCCGCGAGAGCCCTGACATCATCAGGGCAGTGCGACGGCACCTGAGGGCTCGACGTAAGTATTACAAACAGGACACCTGTACTCATTTGTATATGTATTTATTGGATAATGCAAATGTACTGTACAATATCAGGTTCCATGTGCATAATAGGCAACTAGTAAGTCATAACATCTATGTCCCAGATCAAGGCCTCAGGTTGCAGGTGGGGATTTTCGGTGGGCATAAGGTGTTTTGTGTGTGAGGTAGAGGAACTGGTGGGTTTAGGGATTTGTTACTGGTGTTTGTTTTGTAGAGTTTTTCTTAGTGGGTTGTGGGCAGGGTGTTTTGGGGTAGTTGTTCGCAGCTTGGTGAGGCAAACATTTGGGGGTTGGTGAAACTGTTGGGGAGCCATTTTGTAAAGTGGGGAATTGAACAAAAATAATGGATTTTGTGTGCATCACTACCACAATTATTTTGCCAAGTCCTGCATTACCACAGACTTCTGGGATTGCATGGGAGGAAGGCTAAGTGTTTGTTGAGGCCAGTTTGGCAATGACTGGCTTCATTTTTGAAGAGAATAGAAAAGCCTCTCTAGGATTTGGGTTTTCTGGTACCTTATGGTGTTTAAATTAATATATTTGTTAATTATGCAAATTTGTTTATAAAGCTGCGGCCTTTTATGCCAAAGAGGTGTTTTGTTAACTTATTTGTGTGACTGCTATTTGTTTTGCTGATGTTATGCTATGATATTTAGCATGGATAGTGCATTTTCTCTTGCGTCAACGCTCGTGAATGATTGAGTGCCATGTTAATAATTTATGAAGACATAAATAAGACAAGTGAGTCGCTGTCTTCATCCATGATGGTGAATTTAGTTTGCCCTGTTGTATTCCATCTAAAGGAGTTTAATGCTATGATTTTTAGTACAAATAGTGCACCTTCTCATGCTTTACCGCTTGAGAATGATTGAATGCTGTGTTAATAATTTATGAAGACATCTAGTCATAAAAGGGCCCCTGGTGTCACTGTAGGGGTCTCATTTGGCCAATGTCAGTTAAATCGATTGGACTAGGAAGTTACCATTTAGTCATGTAGTTAAAAAATTTAACCATTTTGTACATCAATGACTGAACAGAGTTTGAGAAGTTAAAGTGTTGAAATAATTTATGTGAGAATTTATTTAGTAAAGCTGCGGCCCAGTCTTACCTTCCTGCTATAATGGATTTTAGATGTATTTTCCAACTTTGGGAGAAGGGTTAAATTAAAACTGCCTCCTATTATCCAATTGCCTGCCCCCAATGCCAATAGTTGAGTCTCCAACATAGAATAAAAATCTTTTCGATGATGATTATGTGCATACACAAAGACCATGTTATAAACCTCCCCTTAAATATCCAATTTTAGAGCCAAGTACTGACCCTGCAGGTCAGGTACACTGCATAAAATCTAACCTTGAAAATCCTTAAATATCAATATCCCCACCCCTTGGGCTTTTTCTTAGGAAGAGAATCAAAAAAGCAAAATGGATAGGTATGGATAGTTCTTAAGATATAGCATTTTCCTCATCCTTTCTAAAGTGGGTTATCTGAATTAAGCATATGGAAATGGACAACTTGGAAATCTCTTTAAACAGACATTGTTTCGAATTAAGACCTTTTACATTCATTGTCATCACTTTACTTTCTCCTATTAAGTAAGGAAAAAGCTAAGAGAACCATAAACTGTGATGCAATAACGTTTGAAATAAGTACATATTAGCATCACGGGCATCATCCTGAGAAACATCCTCCTACTCTCCCGCACATCTCCTCTTTCCCTCTGTAAAACCCACTTCCTTCAACCCTTCCCATTCCCCCACCCCACTCATCCCCCTAGCTCAGTTCTCGTCCAGCTAAATTTGATGAATGGAAATAAGAGGAAGGACTCCACCCCCCCCCCCGGCACCTAGTAATATCATTCAATCCAAATCATAACCAGGCACCCTAAACAATACAGGCTCAAACTAATCAGCATAAATTATGCAAAATGTGATCACTATGCAGTAGTATTAAAAAAAACATCAATAGCCCCTGTTGCGACGTGTTCTAATAGGAAATGATCTGAAGGAGCCTATAAGGACATGATATGCCATATCATCAACTGTAAATGAATGCCTGTTGGCAGTTCATTTAACCCCTCGCGTCTCCCGTCTGGGTTGTTTTGGTTGTCTGCAGGAGGTGGACTTTCCTGGTGTTGACCGTTTGCCATTGTGGCATTATCTCTTTCATTTTTGGGGCCTCCTCCATGATTTCCTCCGATGATCAGCTTCCCAGGGTCTGCAAGACTTCCTTGTGGACCCTCAACAGTTTTTTTCCTTGTACTCCAAAGCTCAGCCTGAAAGGAAATGTTCTTTGATATCATATCTGCTCCTTTCTCAACTTGCCAATAATATCTCTGCAATAATATCTCCTATTATCTCCACTTTCCTAAGCTTCTGTAATGAGATGGCTTGGTTCATCTCATTAGCTGTAAATGACATGGCATCAAGAGGTCTGTGCGCATGCTCGATCTATATATCGGTACGCAGGTCTGTCCACAAGGTCACGATATCAGCTCTGGCAGCCGCCAAATCTGCTTTCAATTCTTCAAACCATTCCCGGAATTCATCCAACCTAGTAAGTGACACATCTACTTGATCAGCCAAGTCTCCTGCAGTTCCCATACCCAGGTTCTTCACCACCGCTGTGTTTTCACTCTCACAGCATAGCTGGCTGTTTCCTTGCTACACAGATTCCTGCAGATCCAGCACTTGCTTTCTGTACACCATAAAGAAGCAACAGTTCAGGAGTAGTTGATCACTACTGTTAGCAACTATAAAGGGGTACTTTTGGTGGTCAATGGAAGATGACATCACTTCTTTCGCAAACATCATTATGAGAAAGATCAAAAGTACCTCCTCATCCAGCAGTCTGTCTGTCGTACATACGTTTATGGATTTACACTTCTTGGTCATTAGCACTTACTCAGGTTTTTCATTCTCTTGCCATTGTTTGCCTGTTTTCTCTTGATTCCTCTGGATGCTGGGTTGGATTCCTTCTGAGGAGCTCCACTCATGTTGGAAGTCTTGCTGTCCACTGTAATATTTACAGTGCTATTATCAGAAATAGGATCTCTTGAATCTTGTGGAATATGTATACTTTCTCTTCAGGCTTGTGGGGCGTAAATTCTCTTCAAACTTTGTGGGATATTTTAGGGTCTTCCGTGGCTGTGTGGGAGATGATTTCTCTGCCTCTGAAAGACACTTCAGTTCCTCCTCTGGTTGTGAAGTGTATAACTTTGTTTCCTCTGTATGGAAGGGATATGTCATCTTTGGAACAGAATAGGCTCTGATGTCATCTGTACTTTGAGTCTGCTGAATATCGCAGGCCCTGGATTGTGGATCTTGCTGTATTTTTTTCAAGGCTTGTTTTTAATACTGCATGAAAAGAAAAAGAAAGAGAATTAGGCAAAGAGAATCTAAAAGAAAGGATTCATATCGTAGTCAAAATAGAAAATCCGGACAGGAGACAGAAACATTGAGAAAAAAATACAAAAATCTAGAATATGAATAATGGAAAAGAGAAAACAGTAAAAAGATATTATCAGGACATTTTATAAATCTTTGTGTGATTTTATAATAATCAAACGGATTTAGAAAACCATAAATTGGCAATTTCCTATTCTGTCATATTAGGTCAGGCTTTTATGAAAAAAGAGGGAATTCAAGTGAAATCATTTTAAGAAAAATAATGACAACCAAAAAGAGAAAATGATTAAATAGAAGAGAAAGAAGAGCCAGCCTCACTGCCATACTGATCTCACAGTCAATCCCCTAGTACGATCTTCTGCTCCCCAGGTTAGTATTCATAGGCAGCTAAGTAGATGGCATCATGGTCATTGGTTGAGGGAAATGCCTTTTAGCCAGACTGATGTTTGTGGGTTCTAGAAGAGCCCCAGTCAAGGATCATCACTGGAATGACCAAACTAGGCATGTTAAGGAGGTGGGGATAGAAAACAGGAGAAAATCTCTGGGCAGTTTCAAAATGAATGCTCATGGTGCCACATCCCAACACTGGCTGCAACTAAGATGAATGTATAAAGGAGCAGGAGGAAACTTCCAGGGTTAAAAAAAAGAAAAGGAATCAGTAAAACATGAGAGAATACAAAAGATTTCAAAATTCAATGTTTCATATGACAAATGTGTTCTTATTAGCTATTATCCTCCTAATTCTATAAAAGTTGCCATAAATTGCACACACAATTATGGGCACATATTCAATTTGTGTGCATAATTTAAGTGAATAACAAGCCAATTAATGCCAATAATTGGCTTTTTAACAAGCAATTATTGGCACTAATTAGATGTAATCATTATTTACTTGCATAAATTGGTGTGGAATCCACACAAACATTTTATGTTCAGTTCTAAAATGGGGCAAGGAACAACTTGAAAAACTGAAAGTGGACAAAGCCATTGGCCAGAAGAAATATATCTCAGGATATCAAGGGAGCTCAAAGTTCTGGTAGGTCCTCTTAAAGATTTGTTTCATAAATCCTTGGAGATGAGAGAGGTTCCATAAGACTGGAGAATAGCAGATGTGGTCCTTGTTCATAAAAATGATGACAGAGAAAAAGTGGGAAACTACAGGCCACTCTCCTGCTTATAATCGAAAGAGAAAAACGCCTATATTGTGACCCAAATCGGGAGATAGACATTTATCTCACAAAAACGAATAAAGCGGTATAATCGAAAGCCGAATTTGGACGTTTTCAACTGCACTCTGTCGCGGATGCGGACAAAGTTGATGGGGGCGTGTCGAAGGCGGAACTGGGGCGTGGTTATCTGCCAATCAGAGATGGGCGCCTTTCGCCGATAATGGAAAAAATATGCGCTTTTAGCGAGAATTTAGGGCACTTTTCCTGGACCCTGTTTTTCACGAATAAGGCCCCAAAAAGTGCCCTAAATGACCAGATGACCACTGGAGGGAATCAGGGATGACCTCCCCTGACTCCCCCAGTGGTCACAAACCCCCTCCCACCACAAAATATGCCGTTTCACAACTGTTTATTTTCACCCTCAAATGTCATACTCACCTCCCTGGCAGCAGTATGCAGGTCACTGGAGCAGTTATTAGGGGGTGCAGTGGACTTCAGGCAGGTGGACCCAGGCCCATCCCCCCCCCACCTGTTACACTTGTGCTGGTAAATGGGAGCCCTCCAAACCGTCCCCCAAACCCACTGTACCCACATGTAGGTGCCCCCCTTCACCCCTTAGGGCTATAGTAATGGTGTAGACTTGTGGGCAGTGGGTTTTGAGGGGGATTTGGGGGGCTCAACACACAAGGGAAGGGTGCTATGCACCTGGGAGCTGTTTTACCTTGTTTTTTGTTTGTGAAAGTGCCCCCTAGGGTGCCCGGTTGGTGTCCTGGCATGTGAGGGGGACCAGTGCACTACGAATCCTGGCCCCTCCCATGAATAAATGTCTTGGAGTTATTCGTTTTTGAGCTGGGTGCTTTCGGTTTCCATTATCGCTGAAAAACAAAAACGCCCAGCTCAAAAAAAGATAAACGTCCATGTTTTTCGGAAATACGGTTCGGTCCGCCCCTTCACGGACCCGTTCTCGGAGATAAACGCCCATGGAGATAGACGTTTACGTTCGATTATGCCCCTTTCTGCCTCTCTTTGGTGGTTGGAAAAATAATGGAAGCACTGCTGAAGAACAGTATAATGAAGTTTCTAGAATCCAGCAAGTTGCAAGATTTGAGGAAAAGTGAAGATGCAGGTGTTCTCTGAGGACAGCAGGACATATGTTCTCACATCTGGGTAATGTTATCTGCGGAGCCCCAGTACAGATGCTGCCCAGCGTTCCTTTTCTGGAAGCTTATTGCAGGTCTACTACACAGGCACATGTCTTCTTGACTGCTCAACTTGCACAGGACCCACAGTTATAAAAAAAGCATAGAGAATATAAGTCATGGGTGTGTGTGTATGGGGGGGGGGGGGGGGGGGAGAGTATGTGAGAACATATGTCCTGCTTTCCTTGGCGAACATCCAGTACAGGTGAGTAACTTCGGTCAATAGGGACTTGCAAAGGCAAGGCCAATAAGAAGCAGTAATTCTAACAAAAAGAAAAGGAAAATTATGTCTTGCCTGATAATTTTCTTTCCTTTAACTGCAGCAAATAAATCCAGAGACTTGTGGGTTGTGACCATTTACAAGCAGGTGACGAATTACAGGATGGTATGCTCCTTGGTTAGACACTATTTCTCATAACATAGCAGAAGGAATAAAGAGTCATAATAGTTCCTCTTTCTCACAGAGAAGCGGCATGAACAGTAGAAAACAGCTAAATCTTTCAGCTCCAAAATGAGCCATTACCCTAAACTGAGAAATGAACAAACCATGAGAACATAACACTGAAGAAAAGTGGGGTTCTGGATTAATCTACTGTGGTTAAAGGAAAGAAAAGGATTAGGTATGACATAATTTCTCTTTCCTTAGCACGCTGCAACCAGCTAACACAAACAGGGGCAGGGAAAAGGAATCCCTAAACAGAAACACAGATCAAAGCCAGAGCAAGTTCTGACTAAGACCTGCACGGCTTCTTGAAAAAATTAAGATGTCATCCAGGTAAACCATCACAAACTTATACAAGCGATCTCTGAAGATATCATTCATGAAGGCCTGGAAGACAGCTGGGGCACTGGCTAGGCCGAACGACATTACTAGGTATTCGTAATGCTCATCGCGAGTGTTGAACGCCGTCTTCCACTCATCCCCCTCCTTGATCCGCACGATCAAGGAGGCCCCCCTGAGATCGAGCTTGGAAAATCTGGTCCCCCTGGAGGTGATCAAACATCTCAGAAATCAAGGGTAGGGGGTATTTGTCCTTCTGGGTGATAGCGTTAAGTCCTCTCTAATCAATGCAGGGACGCAACCCCCCCGTCTTTCTTTTCTACAAAGAAAAATCCAGCACCCGCTGGCGATTTAGATAGACGAATAAACCCCCGAGCTAGGTTTTCTCGGATATAATGAGGCATGGCTTCCGTCTCCGGAAGAGATAGGGGGTATACTCGGCCCCGAGGGGGTTTGGCGCCTGGTAGCAGCTCTATGGCGCAATCATAGGAGCGGTGGGGAGGCAGAATCTCTGCTTGCTGCTTGGAAAAGACATCTCCAAAGGATTTATATGGCCCAGGTAACATCACATTGGCTTGATCCAGAGGAAGTGTCACAGAGGCTGGTGCAACCTTGTCCAAACATGCTTTCTGGCAGCCCGGGCCCCACGCCGCCAATTCACCCCAGGCCCAATCAATGCAGGGGTTGTGCCAGCAAAGCCAGGGTAATCCCAGAATGATGGACTCAGTGGCCGACGGTAGGACGTAGAAGGAGATAACTTCCTTGTGTAAGACTCCTACCCGTATCATTATAGGCACGGTCCTGGAGCGTAAGACTCCCCGGACCAGTCCCAAAGCCGCTGAAACAGTGATGGACTGGGGTAACGCCTCAGTGGAAATTTGATCAACCCGCACCAGGTCTGCACTAATAAAGTTGCCTCCTGCACCCGAGTCAACTAATGCCTCAAAACAAGGGATATCCTTAATCACCAGCAAAACGGGCTCCAAAACTTGCGTTCAAGGGGAGACGGACTTCGGCCCTGACCCTGTCTCCCTAGCAGGTATCAGGGCTGCTGGTTTCCCGATTTCTCTCTCTTCGGGCAATCACGGACAAAGTGCCCCTTCACTCCACAATGCAGGCACAGTCCCTTAGAGCGTCTCCGCTGTCTCTCTTGGGCCGTTCGGTCCACTTGCATAGGTTCGGACCCATCTTGCCCTCCCGGCGACTGGAAGGCCGGGTTCTTGGGTGAACTCTTTGAGCTAGCCCCTCCAATCTGCTGACTGACGCGACGTTCACAGGCTCGTTCCCTGAAACGGATGTCCACCTGGGTACAGAGGCGGATGAGGTCATTCAGATCTGAGGGCAGCTCCTGACCTGTGAGTTCATCCTTAATGTTGGCCGATACCCCATGCCAGAATACCGCAGTAAGGCTTGGATAATCTCAACCTAGCTCTGCGGCAAGGGTCCGAAATTGGATGGCGTACTCGCTCAGAGAGAGTTGACCCTGATGTAGGTTCAACAGCTGAGTAGCCGCCGAGGAGGGCTTCCCGAGTTCCTCGAAAATGAGCCTAAATTGCTTCAGAAACTCTGCCAAGTTATCCAGGAGGGGATCCCATGCCACAGCGGGTCCAGCCAGTAGGGAGATAATATAGGCCACCTTCGCCAGATCCGAAGGAAAATCCCGGGCCTGCAACTTGAAAACAATTTGGCATTGATTGAGGAAGCCCCAGCAGGTCTTACTATCGCCCTCGTATCGAGGAGGCTGAGCCACCCGAATGCCTCGGCCACATGCGAGGGAACCCGATGGGGTACGAGCTGACAGGCCCTCCGCAGCCCCAGTGACGGTCAGCGAGTTCACGCGCTGACTCAGCGCGTTCATGACTCCTGATACCTGTTGTGGCTGAGCATGCAGTTGCTGGAGCAGCTGCATAGGAGATGGATCGGTCGAGCTCATGGCTTTGAAGTTCTGTAATCCGTTGGGTCAGTCGTGAGCCCTTGAGCCCTGGCCGAGGCCAGCAGAGTGCCGACCCAGGCCAAGGGGAGACCGACCCACCACTGCATACCCCAGCTACGCAATACCCCTAACCTACCCTCCCCCGCAGCACCTCAGGAAGAAAGGGAAATAGGCATACAGGCGGGCCTCGTGACCGAACTGGAACCCAGGCGCTCAGAGCCACTTGTGTGGGCCTCATGGCCGAACTGGAACCCAGACACACACAGGGAGGGGTGAAAGAGACCCCCGGGACCCCAAGGTGCCAGCCACGCGCTGAACACCAGCCACAAGGCAAAGGGAGCAACAAAGGAACCAGAGCGGGGCCACACCCTCCCAGGGGACCAGCACAGGACAGGGGAACTAAATACAGGAAGCCTCTACAAGCCAGCGACAGGAGCAGCAAACAAAAGAAAAACCCTGGCCCCAGCCAAAAGCCATGGAAAAGACACAACAGAAGAGAAAGGAAATCTCTGACAGAACACCCAGAAGACAGAGGCAGAGCCACAGCACACAAAGGGTTAAACTTACTGAGCTAGCAGGCAGGCACACCAGGGGAGAGAGATCCTGAAAAAACAAACAAACAGAAAGAAAGCTCAGCCCCCGCTGAACAAACACACAGCTGGCTTCCCACTGAGAACTGCACACAGAGAGGGAGAGCCCAGCTGGAGGCAGTGAGCTGATTACAGTTCCAAACACACAGGCTGCAACCAGCTAACACAAACAGGGGCAGGGAAAAGGAATCCCTAAACAGAAACACAGATCAAAGCCAGAGCACAGAGCACATTCTGACTAAGACCTGCACGGCTTCCTACTAGTCACAAGGAAATATAATGCCAAAGCAGGAAGGGCAGGAGGAAGCAGGCTAAAGTACCCCCCCTGACGTCAGTCAGACCCTGCCAGCCAATCAGGAGTGAAGTCCACCCCCCTTCCCCTGCCAAACCGGCAGAATCATAACAATTCTTAAATGATGTGCAGGATGGGATATTGGGGTCTTCTTGACCTGCTCCTGTCCCTGGTCCAGCTCCCCATTCTGCTGGCCACAGCCGCACAACATGGTCGATCCTAACAGTCGCTACCAGATTACAGTCTCGGGACCAAACCTAGTTGAGCTCAGAGCTTTGCTCCACAACCCCCAGTCGCACTTAGTGCCACTTTGTGCGGCTTTGGCTCGGTCCTGCAGGGCCTTGCCTGAGGGGTGCAGGTCCCTATTCCCCCACTCCTCTTCTCTTGCCTGTTTACACTGTTTGGGAATATTCCCCATAGGCTCCCCTGCGGCTCCCAGGCTTTCCAAAACTGCTCCTTTTGGCAGCACATACATCAAATAACAGAACTGCCAAGGGGGCCCCATCTTTGAAAGGGAGGTTTAAGCCATGCCCCCAGATCCGCCCCACTCTTATTAACGCCATTTCCTTCTGCCAATGGAAGAGGATGCTTCTTAGCACAGTGGTGTATCTACAATACAGTGAACACCCCACCCCCCCCAGGAGAAAAATTAAATTCCATTTTTCCCAAGATACTACGGATTGGGGGGGGGGGGGAGGGACCCTTTCAGAGCTACAATAAACAACCCTGCCAAAAGCAAACATATTCCAGACCTATACAGACAATCTATCATAGCAATAGAAACTGAATTGCAAAATATCAGATATGCACATTTCCCAAAGCTGACACCTTATAATTAATAAATTTAGAAAAAAAAATAATTTTTCTACCTTTGCTGTTGGTCCAAGTGTCTCTTTTCTGCTTTTCTATTTTTTCTTAACTCTCTTCCAAGCTCTTGTCCTTTCCATCAACAGGCAGGGAGGCACTCTGGCAACAGAAGCGTGCCTTCTATTTCACTGGATGGAAAGGCATTTGCAGCAGTTTTCAGCTGCCCACCTAGTGGAAACTCAAAATGGGAAAGTGAGTTTCTGCAGCAGGACCTCCCTGGACCCAACAGAATGGGAGCTGGTGCTGGACACCTTCCACCTGGTAACTTAAAGGTGCAGCTTCCTAATAGATCTCATGGTGAACATCACATTGTCAGAGTTTCCAGGTTTTTCGGCAGAAAACGGAAAGTCGGTTCAGATAGTAGAACTGCTCTTCTTCAGCCTTGGCTGGAGTCAGCCCTGCTTTGTGTTCCTGCCGTCATTGTGGGTTGGTCATTGATTTGCTCCGGATTGGCCCAGGAGACCGGTGTATGTGGGCTTGATTCGTTGTCTAGTGGGAAACCGTTTGTCTTCCTCTGAGTCACGGACTCCTCCATTAGGGTCCCATTCGGATGGAGGATCCCTCCTGCTTTGGTCCATAGCCTGGCTCTTGAGAAGCCAAAATGGAGAAGGAAAGGATATGCTAGCAATATCACTGCAACTTTACTTATGAGGAAAAAGCACTCAACTTTAGCTGTGAATGCTTGTGTCTGGTGAATTTTGAAGCATGATGCCCTGAATGGGTGCCTCTGTTTCGGGCCTCATTGCCACACATATTTTTTTTTTTTTGTTACATTCATGGCAGGCTCAAAGCGACTTACAGGTACTTATTTGTACCTGGGCAATGGAGGGTTAAGTGACTTGCCCAGAGTCACAAGGAGCTGCCTGTGCCTGAAGTGGGAATTGAACTCAGTTCCCCAGGACCAAAGTGATCAGATCACCTGAAAACATTGGTAACTTGCAAATACTGGAGACGCAATCGATGAACATCAAGACAAAAAAGCAAGTGAAAATCCAACCTGCAATACTACTACTACTACTTATCATTTCTATAGCGCTACTAGACGTACGCAGCGCTGTACACTTGAACATGAAGAGACAGTTCCTGCTCGATAGAGCTTACAGTCTAATTAGGACAAGCAAACAGTACAAACAAGAGATAAGGGAATATTAAAGTGAGGATGATTAAATACAAGTGAATAAGGGTTAGGAGTTAAAAGCAGCACCAAAAGGTGGGCTTTTAGCTTAGATTTGAAGACGGCCAGAGATGGAGCTTGATGTACCGGCTCAGGAAGTCTATTCCAGGCATATGATGCAGCAAGATAAAAGGAACGGAGTCTGGAGTTAGCAGTGGAGAAGAAGGGTGCAGATAAGAGAGATTTACCCAGTGAACGTAGTTCCCGGGGAGGAATGTAGGGAGAGATGAGAGTGGAGAGGTACTGAGGAGCTGCAGAGTGAATGCACTTATAGGTCAATAAGAGGAGTTTGAACTGTATGCAGAAACAGATAGGAAGCCAGTGAAGTGACTTGAGGAGAGGGCTAATATGAGCATAACGACACTGGCAGAATATTAGTCGTGCAGCAGAATTTTGAACAGATTGAAGAGGAGAGAGATGGCTAAGTGGGAGACCTGTGAGAAGCAAGTTGCAATAGTCTAAGTGAGAGGTGATAAGAGTGTGGATGAGGGTTCTGGTAGTGTGCTCAGAAAGGAAAGGGCGAATTGTGGTGATATTATAGAGAAAGAAATGACAGGTTTTAGCAGTGTGCTGAATATGTGCAGTGAAGGAGAGGGAGGAGTCGAAGATGACCCCAAGCTTACAAGCTGATGAGACAGGAAGGATGAGAATGTTATCCACAGAAATAGAGAGTGGGGGAGGAGGAGAGGTTGGTTTAGGGGGAAAGATAAGATGCTCAGTCTTGGTCATGTTTAGTTTCAAATGGCGCTGAGACATCCAGGCAGGCTGATACTTTGGCCTGGATTTCGGCTGAGACTTCTGGTGTGGAGAGGTAGATCTGGGAGTCATCAGCGTAAAGATGATACTAAAAACCATGGGATGAGATATAGATGGAGAAAAGAAGAGGTCCCAGGACAGATCCCTGAGGTACACCAACTGACAGTGGGATAGAAGTAGAGGAGGATCCACCAGAGTATATACGAAATGTATGCTGGGAGAGATAAGAAGAAAACCAGGAATCTCTTTCCTTAATAGAGAGCATAAAAAGAGGCTGCCTAAGATGAAAAGCCAAAACCACCCTAGGAAGACAAGAAGGAAAGGTACAAATAGTCACTCTTGAATCCGACAAAAGGAAGGAACAGATCTCTGTCTGACCGTGCCTGTAGCTCAAACTCTATGAACTGAGGCAACAGCTACTAAATGGATAGATTTAAACGGAAGATCTTTCGAAGTAGCCTACTTCAAAGGGAGCCTTTTTTTTTTTTTAAGAGCCCGCAAGACCATCCTAAGGTTCCACTCAGGACAAGGACAATGAAGAGAAGGCCTAAGACAATGAGCCCCTTTCAAGAAATGAACCCCATCTTTATGAGAAAAGAATGAGGAATCCAGAATCTAATCTCAGTAACAGGAATGAGCCACCACCTAAACCTTAAAGAGTTATAAGCGAGACCTTGCAAAGATCATCCTTCAAGATGGAGTGGCCTAGTGGTTAGGGTGGTGGACTTTGGTCCTGGGGAACTGAGTTCAATTCCCACTTCAGGCACAGGCAGCTCCTTGTGACTCTGGGCAAGTCACTTAACCCTCCATTGCCCCAGGTACAAATAAGTACCTGTAAGTCGCTTTGAGCCTGCCATGAGTGGGAAAGTATGGGGTACAAATGTAACAAAAAAAAAATATGTGTGGCAATGAGGCCCGAAACAGAGGCACCCATTCAGGGCATCATGCTTCAAAATTCACCAGACACAAGCATTCACAGCTAAAGTTGAGTGTTTTTTCCTCATAAGTAAAGTTGCAGTGATATTGCTAGCATATCCTTTCCTTCTCCATTTTGGCTTCTCAAGAGCCAGGCTATGGACCAAAGCAGGAGGGATCCTCCATCCGAATGGGACCCTAATGGAGGAGTCCGTGACTCAGAGGAAGACAAACGGTTTCCCACTAGACAACGTATCAAGCCTACATACACCGGTCTCCTGGGCCAATCCGGAGCAAATCAATGACCAACCCACAATGACGGCAGGAACACAAAGCAGGGCTGACTCCAGCCAAGGCTGAAGAAGAGCAGCTCTACTATCTGAACCGACTTTCCGTTTTCTGCTGAAAAACCTGGAAACTCTGACAATGTGATGTTCACCATGAGATCTATTAGGGAGCTGCACCTTCAAGTTACCAGGTGGAAGGTGTCCAGCACCAGCTCCCATTCTGTTGGGTCCAGGGAGGTCCTGCTGCAGAAACTCGCTTTCCCATTTTGAGTTTCCTCTAGGTGGGCAGCTGAAAACTGCTGCAAATGCCTTTCCATCCAGTGAAATAGAAGGCACGCTTCTGTTGCCAGAGTGCCTCCCTGCCTGTTGATGGAAAGGACAAGAGCTTGGAAGAGAGTTAAGAAAAAATAGAAAAAGCAGAAAAGAGACACTTGGACCAACAGCAAAGGTAGAAAAATTATTTTTTTTTCTAAATTTATTAATTATAAGGTGTCAGCTTTGGGAAATGTGCATATCTGATATTTTGCAATTCAGTTTCTATTGCTATGATAGATTGTCTGTATAGGTCTGGAATATGTTTGCTTTTGGCAGGGTTGTTTATTGGAGCTCTGAAAGGGTCCCCCCCAATCCGTAGTATCTTGGGAAAAATGGAATTTAATTTTTCTCCTGGGGGGGGGGGGGGGTGTTCACTGTATTGTAGATACACCACTGTGCTAAGAAGCACCCTCTTCCATTGGCAGAAGGAAATGGCGTTAATAAGAGTGGGACGGATCTGGGGGCATGGCTTAAACCTCCCTTTCAAAGATGGGGCCCCCTTGGCAGTTCTGTTATTTGATTTATGTGCTGCCAAAAGGAGCAGTTTTGGAAAGCCTGGGAGCTGCAGGGGAGCCTATGGGGAATATTCCCAAACAGTGTAAACAGGCAAAAGAAGAGGAGTGGGGGAATAGGGACCTGCACCCCTCAGGCAAGGCCCTGCAGGACCGAGCCAAAGCCGCACAAAGTGGCACTAAGTGCGACTGGAGGTTGTGGAGCAAAGCTCTGAGCTCAACTAGGTTTGGTCCCGAGACTGTAATCTGGTAGCGACTGTTAGGATCGACCATGTTGTGCGGCTGTGGCCAGCAGAATGGGGAGCTGGACCAGGGACAGGAGCAGGTCAAGAAGACCCCAATATCCCATCCTGCACATCATTTAAGAATTGTTATGATTCTGCCGGTTTGGTAGGGGAAGGGGGGTGGACTTCACTCCTGATTGGCTGGCAGGGTCTGACTGACGTCAGGGGGGGTACTTTGGCCTGCTTCCTCCTGCCCTTCCTGCTTTGGCATTATATTTCCTTGTAACTAGTAGGAAGCCGTGCAGGTCTTAGTCAGAATGTGCTCTGGCTTTGATCTGTGTTTCTGTTTAGGGATTCCTTTTCCCTGCCCCTGTTTGTGTTAGCTGGTTGCAGCCTGTGTGTTTGGAGCTGTAATCAGCTCACTGCCTCCAGCTGGGCTCTCCCTCTCTGTGTGCAGTTCTCAGTGGGAAGCCAGCTGTGTGTTTGTTCAGCGGGGGCTGAGCTTTCTTTCTGTTTGTTTGTTTGTTTGTTTGTTTTTTCAGGATCTCTCTCCCCTGGTGTGCCTGCCTGCTAGCTCAGTAAGTTTAACCCTCTGTGTGCTGTGGCTCTGCCTCTGTCTTCTGGGTGTTCTGTCAGAGATTTCCTTTCTCTTCTGTTGTGTCTTTTCCAGTGGCGTCGCGAGGGCAGCTGACACCCGGGGCGGGTTGCCGCTGCGCACCCCCCCGGGTGCAGCGCGACGCACCCTCCCCCCTCCGTAGCGCAACACCCCTCCCCCCGCCCGCCCGCCTGCCCGCGAAAACATACCTGGAAGGCAGTGAGGGGCGGGTGGGCGGGCCAATCCGCCGAGAGCACGCCGCTGGGGGGGTGTCGGCGCCTCGCTGGTTCCTTGCTCGCTCTGCCCCGGAACAGGAAGTAACCTGTTCTGGGGCAGAGAGAGCACGGAACCAGCGAGGCACCGACACCCCCCAGCGGCGTGCACCCGGGGCCGACCGCCCCACCGCCCCCCCTTCCTACGCCACTGGTCTTTTCCATGGCTTTTGGCTGGGGCCAGGGTTTTTCTTTTGTTTGCTGCTCCTGTCTCTGGCTTGTAGAGGCTTCCTGTATTTAGTTCCCCTGTCCTGTGCTGGTCCCCTGGGAGGGTGTGGCCCCGCTCTGGTTCCTTTGTTGCTCCCTTTGCCTTGTGGCTGGTGTTCAGCGCGTGGCTGGCACCTTGGGGTACCGGGGGAACTCCTGGATCTCTTTCACCCCTCCCTGTGTGTGTCTGGGTTCCAGTTCGGCCGAGAGACCCGCACGAGTGGCTCTGAGCGCCTGGTTCCAGTTCGGTTGCGAGGCCCGCCTGTATGCCTATTTCCCTTTCTTCCTGAGGTGCTGCGGGGGAGGGTAGGTTAGGGGTATTGCGTAGCTGGGGTGTGCAGTGGTGGGTCGGTCTCCCTTTGGCCTTGGTCGGCACTCTGCTGGCCTCGGCCAGGGCTCAAGGGCTCACGACCGACCCAACGGATTACAGAACTTCAAAGCCATGAGCTCGACCGATCCATCTCTTATGCAGCTGCTCCAGCAACTGCATGCTCAGCCACAACAGGTATCAGGAGTCATGAACGCGCTGAGTCAGCGCGTGGACTCGCTGACCATCACTGGGTCTGCGGAGGGCCTGTCGGCTCGTACCCCACCGGGTTCCCTCGCATGCGGCCGAGGCATTCGGGTGGCTCAGCCTCCTCGATACGAGGGCAATAGTAAGACCTGCTGGGGCTTCCTCAATCAATGCCAAATTGTTTTCAAGTTGCAGGCCCGGGATTTTCCTTCAGATCTGGCGAAGGTGGCATATATTATCTCCCTACTTGCGGGACCCGCTGTGGCCTGGGCATCTCCATTATGGGAGAAGAGGGATCCACTCCTGGATAACTTGGCAGAGTTTCTGAAGCAATTTAGGCTCATTTTCAAGGAACCCGGGAA
This sequence comes from Microcaecilia unicolor, assembly GCF_901765095.1. Taxonomy (NCBI): domain Eukaryota; kingdom Metazoa; phylum Chordata; class Amphibia; order Gymnophiona; family Siphonopidae; genus Microcaecilia; species Microcaecilia unicolor. Next base: position 759,202,729 of record NC_044031.1, on the reverse strand, counting down.
GCCCTCCTCAGCGGCTACTCAGCTGTTGAACCTACATCAGGGTCAACTCTCTCTGAGCGAGTACGCCATCCAATTTCGGACCCTTGCCGCAGAGCTAGGTTGGGATTATCCAAGCCTTACTGCGGTATTCTGGCATGGGGTATCGGCCAACATTAAGGACAAACTCACAGGTCAGGAGCTGCCCTCAGATCTGAATGACCTCATCCGCCTCTGTACCCAGGTGGACATCTGTTTCAGGGAACGAGCCTGTGAACGTCGTGTCAGTCAGCAGATTGGAGGGGCTAGCTCGAAGAGTTCGCCTAAGAACCCGGCCTTCCAGTCGCCGGGTGGGCAAGATGGGTCCGAACCTATGCAAGTGGACCGAACGGCCCAAGAGAGACAGCGGAGACGCTCTAAGGGACTGTGCCTGCATTGTGGAGTGAAGGGGCACTTTGTCCGTGATTGCCTGAAGAGAGAGAAATCGGGAAACCAGCAGCCCTGATACCTGCTAGGGAGACAGGGTCAGGGCCGAAGTCCGTCTCCCCTTGGACGCAAGTTTTGGTGCCCGTTTTGCTGGTGATTAAGGATACCCCTTGTTTTGAGGCATTAGTTGACTTGGGTGCAGACCTGGTGCGGGTTCATCACATTTCCACTGAGGCGTTACCCCAGTCCATCACTGTTTCAGTGGCTTTGGGACTGGTCCGGGGAGTCTTACGCTCCAGGACTCTGCCTATAACGATACGGGTAGGAGTCTTACACAAGGAAGTTATCTCCTTCTACGTCCTACCGTCGGCCACTGAGTCCATCATTCTGGGATTACCCTGGCTTTGCCGGCACATCCCCTGCATTGATTGGGCCTGGGGTGAATTGGCGGCGTGGGGCCCGGGCTGCCAGAAAGCATGTTTGGACAAGGTTGCACCAGCCTCTGTGACACTTCCTCTGGATCAAGCCAATGTGATGTTACCTGGGCCATATAAATCCTTTGGAGATGTCTTTTCCAAGCAGCAAGCAGAGATTCTGCCTCCCCACCGCTCCTATGATTGCGCCATAGAGCTGCTACCAGGCGCCAAACCCCCTCGGGGCCGAGTATACCCCCTGTCTCGTCCGGAGACGGAAGCCATGCCTCATTATATCCAAGAAAACCTAGCTCGGGGGTTTATTCGTCTATCTAAATCGCCAGCGGGTGCTAGATTTTTCTTTGTAGAAAAGAAAGACGGGGGGGGGGGGTTGTGTCCCTGCATTGATTAGAGAGGACTTAACGCTATCACCCGGAAGGACAAATACCCCCTTACCCTTGATTTCTGAGATGTTTGACCACCTCCAGGGGGCCCAGATTTTCTCCAAGCTCGATCTCAGGGGGGCCTCCTTGATCGTGCGGATCAAGGAGGGGGATGAGTGGAAGACGGCGTTCAACACTCGCGATGAGCATTACGAATACCTAGTAATGTCGTTCGGCCTAGCCAATGCTGTCTTCCAGGCCTTCATGAATGATATCTTCAGAGATCGCTTGTATAAGTTTGTGATGGTTTACCTGGATGACATCTTAATTTTTTCAAGAACTGAGGAAAAGCACCTGGAACATGTAAAGGTGGTACTGCAATGGTTGAGGGAGAACCACCTCTATGTGAAGCTGGAGAAATGTGAGTTCCATCGCTCTGAACTACTCTTCCTGGGCTACATCATTTCGGACCACGGGCTGCGTATGGATCCCAATAAGTTGACTGCCATTCTGCACTGGCAGCAGCCCACCGGGCGCAAGGCTCTCCAGCGCTTCTTAGGTTTCGCAAACTATTACAGGCAGTTCATTTGGAATGTCAGGTTCTCAGGTTCAGAGCCCGCGGGGCCGGGCTCTGGAGCAAACGTGAGCCCTTGGGCTGCTGATGAGGAGCGACAGCAGTAGGCAAAACCCACCAACCAACGCTGGTCAAGCACACCAGCACCGGCAGGGACTGCAGTCATCGCCCAGTGAGCCAGAACACACGGACTGGAATCCCCCGGACTGGAGGACACAGGACTGGAACACTGGACTGGAATCCCCTGGACTGGAGAACACAGGACTGGAGCACACTGGACTGGAGCGTACAGCTTCACCTGCACTTAACCACTGCCCCCCAAGGGTTGAGCCCCTGGGTTTGAGTGGCCAGCAGGACGTACCGGATACCGGATGACACAGGGACCAGGACTAGAACAAGCTGAAGCAGGAGTGCTCCAAGTACTCAACTAACTGAAGTGCTCCTAAATCTTAAACTGACAAACCTAAGCCCTATCCTACCAGGGGTGCTCCTAAGCCCTAAACTAACAGGAGCTCCTAAGCCCTGCTCAACAAAGGGACTTCCTAAGCCCTAAACTAACAGAGCAGGGAACTAAACACAAAGCTAACACAGGTGCTACTAAGCACCAAGCTACAAGCAGTGCTCTACAACTCTTAGCTAACTAAGGTGCTCCTATGCACCAAACAACCAGAAGTGCTCCTAGCACTAAAAGGGACACCGGGGAGCCACAAGGGAAAAACAAGGAAAAAGAAACACAAAAACTAGCAAAGGTGCTTCCTAAACACCAAGCTACAGCTGTGCCCCACAGCACTAAACTAACCAAGCACTAAAGTCAAGTTTTAAAAAATAAACAATATTTATTAATTTTCAAGCAAATAATAATAAAATAATTCCACATTAAAAATGACTCGACACAACGTTGTGTTTCGGCCAGATGGCCTACATCAGGAGTCTATAAACAAAAAATAATAAATAAATACATGAATAAGATGTACATTGAAAGAAAGTTCGATGAAAAAGGACATTTAAAATATAGAATATCATAAACTATACCATGTTGATATAAATACTAATAGAAATGGTATGTCAAAAAATAATAAAATAATGATAAAATGATGATAAACCGAAACATGTTGAGAGGCATAACTTTGAATGCAGAAAACATACATTAAACTAAATGCATGTAAAGGAAACACTTACATAAAATATAAAATGTAAATTATAGGATGACAACACATCCTGCAATTCTAGACTTCCATATCCAGGCTTTGTAAAAACGAGATTTGGATGTCCATGCAATATGAATGTCTAAATACCAATTTTCAGATGTCCAAAACAAGAATAAAGCTTCTAAAATAAGGGCCATAATGTCAAAAGAAAATACTTATAGCATTAGTTAATAACATAAAGCAAAATCCACATTTAATAAAAATTTAAAATACATAAAGATATTTACAAGAAAACTTTTTGCAACTATCAAACTTTCACTAAATTTGAATTATATAACAAACATTTTCCCTCTAACTAAGGCAGAAAGGAGGATGCTTAACCATAAGACTATACCAATCCCTCACAATAAATAAAAAATACTATCTCAAAATTTGAGCAACTGTAACAGCTATAACCACACTCCAACATCACAACACTAAATCCTACTAAATTCTCTCTTAGCTCATTGCTGCGTCCAAAGAACTACCTATCAGATAACCCCCCCCCCCCCCTTAAATTCATCTCTGGGTGTGACCCAGCTCTGGCAGATGTAGCACCGGAGAGGCAGTCCATGCGGACTGGACAACCACAGGCCCTCTTAGTCATGCAGCTGATCCTAGAGTTTGGCTTCATACACTTATTGCCCACGGAAACAGCTGTCCTGCATCAACATAAACCCAGTGGCATAGCCAGACAACCAATTTTGGGTGGGCCTGAGCACAAAGTGGGTGGGCACAAATTTTTCTCTCTCCCCCAGCACTTCCCAACTCAGAATATAAATACTTTAGCTGGTGAGGATCCCCAATCTCCGTCAGCTGGGAACCTCCACCAGAGATGGCCAGAATTCCTCCCCGCCAAGCCCAGCAGGCAGTAGCAACTCCTCGAGCCACTGATGCCAGCACCCCATACATACTTAGTTGTCAGTGGCTCCAGGATGCTGCCCCCATCTGCCAAGCTCGGTGGAAGGCAGCTCCAGCCAGCCCCGGAAGAGATCCCCAGCTGGCAAGGCTTGGGGATCATCACTAGCCACAGCAAGGTTCAGGGCTGCTGTTAACCATGCTGGTGACCAGGGCAGAATAAAGAAGCCCCTCCCCCAATTCCCTCTCCTCTCCAATCTCTTCACCTGCCATTACAGTCACACTGACAGACCCTCACAAATTACAGAACAAGGGATCACAAATTAGAAATAAAAATATGTAGACAAAATTGAACTGGGAACCCTCAGCATGCACTGCAACACTGGAGAAAAAAAAACCCAAAAGGCAATTTCCTTTTCTAAACACAATAAAAAGACATGCACTATGCACATTTTCCAAAGCTAACATTCCATTTAAAACATTCAAAATAAAATGATTTTTCTACCTTTATTGTCTGGACATTTTATTTTTCCATCATGTTGGTTCCAATTTCTCTTTCCCGCTTTCCTGTCTTCTGCTAATTCTTCAAGCGGCTGTCCATTTTTCTTTTTTCTCCTGCCATTTCATTTCCTCACTACACCTGCCTCTGAAATATTGATCTTTCCATTTTAGCTCTTTCCTTTCTTTCTTTTCTGCCTCTGTACACTCAAATTTCATCCTCTTTCTAAATCTTTTCCTTCAGATATCTATCACATTTCCATTTCCTTTCACCCACTAGCTCTCCCATTCCCCATCTCTCTCCTTCCCAGCCTATCATCCCTTTCCATCTTCAATCTACGCACCATTACCATATTTCTATCCCTGTAATCACTGTTCTCTCATTTCTTTCCTTGCCATCTCCACTCCTTGGGCCTGTTCCCCATGCTTTCCACCATTCCCAGTGTCTCCCTCCCTCCACCCTTCCAGCCCAGCATCTGTTCCCTCTTTCTCCCATCCTCACCCTCTAGCCTGATATCTCCCTATCCCTTTTACCTCCCACCACCAGCATCTTCCTGTCCCATATCTCTCCCCTCCCCCATTGTTCAGCATTTTCCCCTTTCTCTTCCCTACCATCCATTGTCCATCTTCTGTCCCTGGATCCATCTTCCTTCTTTCTACCCTCCCCCGCTTGTGCATCTCTCCTTTTCTCTCCTCTACCTTCATGTCCAACTTTTCTCCCTCTCCTTGCCTTCAGCCCCTGGTCTAACATCTCTCCCCGCCCCCCCCCCCCCCCCCCCCACAGCATCTCTCCATCCTTCCTTCCCCTCACCTCAATGCCATGTTCAACATTTCCCCTCTCATCTCTCCCTCCTTTCCTTCCACTTCCATGTCCAACACTTTTTTTCTCTCTCTGGTCTTTTACCACTCTGCAGCCTTTCCCTCCCTCTCCCCATCCCACCCCACCCATATCCAACAATTCACCCTCTCTTTCCCCTTGCAGCATCTCTCCATTCCTCCACCCCACCTAGCACTACCCTGTCTCACTCCCTTACCCCAACAGTGCTCCTGTCTCTCCCTCTCTCCTTGACCTCTCAAGCCACCTGCCAGCATGCTGCACCTTTTTCCCCTCTCCCCCCAGCCACCCGCTGACTGACATGCTGCAGCTGCACCTTTTCGCCGTCATCGTTGTTCTCTCCCACCTCCAAGCACCCGCTGGCGCGCCGCAGGCCCTACCTCCCCTTCCATCCCCACCGGACATCTGCAACGGAGTCGCCACACGCTGCCGCTACACAACTGCTTCCTTCCAGCTGGCCTCACCTTTTCAGATACTCTTCTTTCTGAAGAGGCGGGGCCAGCGCAGAGGAAGCAGTCATAGTAGCGTGCGGATGGTCCTGGCGCCGCGCGGCTCAGCGAAGCTAACACCACTGACGGGGATGACCGATGACAGGTGAGGGAGCAAGCCGGCTGGGAGGGAACCTGTGACGCGACGCGGGTGGCTGGGAGGGAAAGCTGAACTCGCGCTTTTTCGTTCGCTGAGTTGCACCGTTGCTGGGTGGGCCCGAGCCCAAAGTGGGTGGGCCCAGGCCCATCCAGGCCCACCCGTGGCTACGCCCCTGCAAACCTCTTCCATAAATGTGGGTAGCAGAAGTATAATAAAGTAACCTTCTTACTAAAGCTTTGCAGCCCCAAACCCCACAATCTAGATCAGTGGCTGGGACACACCCAACAGATATGTTCATTTAGGCGACACACTGAACACTGCAGTCTGTGACAGAACCAAATAAGAGCCCAAATATTATTTAGTTTAAAAAAAAAAAAAAGGTTGCAAGGAAAATATAAAACTCTCAATTCAATAATCATTCATTTACACAAATTAATACATTAAAAATTTTCACAAATGTTAACATATCAAAAAACACATACTTTACCCCTCCTGTTCTGTACTCACTAGGCATCTGTGACTTTCTTTTTAGGGTTTTGCTTTTTGTGTCTCCTTCTTCCTGACAGGACAGTTGATAAGAGGTTCCAGCAGATTCAGTCGAATTCTCACTGCATGGCTGGATGTCCTCTGATTTCAATGATCTGAGGTTCAGCATATGTGCAGCCTACATCAGACCCACTGGACGCAGCAATCTCATGGCTCCAATATTAGACAATGGAAGTCATCCTCTTCGGTTACATTCTGGAACTGGAAATGTATTAGGGAGCAAAGGTGTAATAAACACTGGTGCTGGTTTTGATTGTGTACATTCTCCACTGGGCTGTCAGTAACTGCATCTCTAGACTGGAGCACTGAATCTTCCTGGGATACCAGTCCATTTTCTGTAAACTCTTGAGCCATTCTAGTGGCAGTGTTGGAGGTGCTTGCCCGAGTCCCCCCGTCAGTAGTAGAAGGTATTTCATTCACCTGCACAGAGTCTGTAAATGTGCTACGTGAAAAGGCCATCTTTTCAGAGATCTATGGCCCTGAAAGCTTAATCCAACAAGGATTTCAGAAGAAACTGAGTTCAATGCAGATCAGCTGAGTTCAGGAACAAAACCATGTGTAAAAACTGATCTGTGAAACAGAAAATTAAACAGGATATTATCAATAGAAGCTCCACAACCCCATTAATAAAGCAAGAACATTTCAAAAGAGTACAGAAACCCTAAAAGAATAAACCCATAAACCCTTCAAGAACAACTCAAAACCCCACCTGAAAATGATGAGTTCCTCAGGCCAACCCTCAGCACCGATCACCTACTCCCTTAAAACACAAGCACAGAATGCAAACATCAGTTCAAACCTAACCTTAAAATTCACTGAAGAAGACAGTCAGAACATCAGATGAATTTAGAGAAAGGTTACTGGAGGTAACTGTTAGAAAATCTATAATGACATACCTGAAATCTTTTAAAATTTGTTTGTTGATTTTTATTTCCACAGTAACCCTGAAGTTTCTATGATCCATTCTTCTAATGGAACCTGATGACCAACAGAGTAAAGAGAGGGAAGGTTGGGTGATTATTTTTCAAAAAGGCGGTAAATAAAACCTAATAAATAAATAAACAAATAAATTAATATCATACACCTCTCAGCAAATCTAAGAGAAGCACCACCAACTTCCCCTTCAAGGAGACAGTGAAACCAGATCCTTCCCTAGAAGCAAATGCACATTTCATTTTCACTCTATCCTTATCCCACCTCCACACTCAACATGATCTTTTCTCTCTCTCTCTGCCAGCCACTGCCCCCCCCCCACCGCTTCCACAATCCTCTCCCCCCTCTGATTCCCAGCACACCTGTACAATTTTCTTTCCCCAATTCATGATTCCTTCTCTCCCCTGATTCCTTGCCCCCCCCCCCCCCCCCTCCACTTCCACACACACACACACAGTTTATTTCCCACATCTTCTCCTCCTCTGGCTGGCTTCATTCTGCCAGTTTGAATGCTTGGTGTCAGCAGGTCCTGCGGGAATATGGGGCCCCATACATTCAAACTGAAGCCAGTGGGCAGAGGCAGACAGCATGACGTACTGCTCACTTCTTTCTGAAAAGGCAGAACAGCACAGTGTAGAAGGTATTGGGAAATTGAGAGAAGATTAGGAGGGAAGTAGATATTTGGGAGGGAGGAGAAAGAAAAGTCTGCATGAAGAGGGGAAATCATGAATTTTCAATAGGCAAAAGAGAAGGAAGGAGGCTGCTGTATAAGGGATCCTGAACCTGGACAGGAGCAGGCCAGAGCGATGGGCAGATACAGCTAAGGACAGGGAATATATTTACCTGTCTCCTCCGGACAGCTCTAGCTGAATGGAAGCTGATTTATGAAGTTCATCAGAAAATACCCTGTGAAGTAATCTGATTGGTCCAGCAGTGCATTCATAATACACGTGTCAATGAATGAGTATTTATTACATCACAGATGGGCTACTGAGCTGGGCTTCAATCACCTTTCAAAATGCATACTGTGGTACATTGATGACATTTTTATGATTTGGACTGAGGGGGAAGACAAATTCCTTCAATACATACCATCCTACAATCAGATTCAAAATTGACTACTCCCCAGAAAAGTCAATTTCTTGGACACCACAGTCTCAATCAGTGATGGCAATATACAAACATCTATATACAAAAAAACCCACAGACAGATGCAGCTACCTCCACAACTCCAGCTTCCACCCTTCACATACAAAAAGATCCATTATTTACAGCCAAGCCACAAGATACCACCGTATCTGCTCTGACACAGAGGACAGAGACAGACACCTTGAATTCCTGACTGCATCCTTCAAACATAAAGGCTACAACCCCAAAATAATCTCCAAGAATATTGCCTCCTCCCTCAAAACACCCAGGGAGAATCTGCTACAGTACAAAGAAAAAAAAAAGCCACAGACAGAATCCTCCTTATAGTGACACACAACCCAGAGCTGGAAAAACTGAGGAAAATCATAAGAGATCTACAACCTATACTCCAGGAGGATGAATTACTGAAAGAGATATTCCCATCCCCACCAGTGCTAGCTTTCAGACAGCCACCCAACTTAAAACACAGGCTAATTAGAAGTAAGCTCCCAACACAGACTCAAAAAGAAGAGAAGGGCACACATCCTTGCAATATATCCAGCTGCAAACTATGCAAAAACATTTCACAGGACCCCACAGTCATTCACAAAGGAAAAATATTCAACATAAAGGAATCCTTTACATGCTCATCTTCCAATGTGGTATACATCATCTAGTGTAAGAAATGTGACCAAGGATGCTATATTGGAGAAACCAGCCAAATGCTAAAGACAAGATTTAACTTACATCACATGACAAATGCAAGTGCCAGCCAGGATGCCACACCTGTGGGGCAACACTTTACTAAACCTGAACACTGTACTAGCGATTTCATAGTAAGAATCCTGAAGGGTAATTTTAAAACAATACAGTCAGAATGATTGAATATTTTGACACCCAACAGACAGGACTTAATAAGGATCTGGGTTTTCTAACCCATTATAAACCATAAAGTTGTATTTCTCTGTTTATTTCTCTGTATATCACCCTCCTCTCACCTACCCACATCCATCCTGTTAGAATATCAATGAAATGCTTTGATGTCCCCATGCATACCCCCACCCTCCCACTCTGTCAGACTGTCAAAGTAATGCTGGCTTCATTCTGCCAGTTTGAATGCTTGGTGTCAGCAGGTCCTGCGGGAATATGGGGCCCCATACATTCAAACTGCAGACTGAAGCCAGTGGGCAGAGGCAGACAGCATGACGTAATGCTCACTTCTTTCTGAAAAGGCAGAACAGCACAGTGTAGAAGGTATTGGGAAATTGAGAGAAGATTAGGAGGGAAGTAGATATTTGGGAGGGAGGAGAAAGAAAAGTCTGTATGAAGAGGGGAAATCATGAATTTTCAATAGGCAAAAGAGAAGGAAGGAGGCTGCTGTATAAGGGATCCTGAACCTGGACAGGAGCAGGCCAGAGCGATGGGCAGATACAGCTAAGGACAGGGAATATATTTACCTGTCTCCTCCGGACAGCTCTAGCTGAATGGAAGCTGATTTATGAAGTTCATCAGAAAATACCCTGTGAAGTAATCTGATTGGTCCAGCAGTGCATTCATAATACACGTGTCAATGAATGAGTATTTATTACATCACAGATGGGCTACTGAGCTGGGCTTCAATCACCTTTCAAAATGCATACTGTGGTACATTGATGACATTTTTATGATTTGGACTGAGGGGGAAGACAAATTCCTTCAATACATACCATCCTACAATCAGATTCAAAATTGACTACTCCCCAGAAAAGTCAATTTCTTGGACACCACAGTCTCAATCAGTGATGGCAATATACAAACATCTATATACAAAAAAACCCACAGACAGATGCAGCTACCTCCACAACTCCAGCTTCCACCCTTCACATACAAAAAGATCCATTATTTACAGCCAAGCCACAAGATACCACCGTATCTGCTCTGACACAGAGGACAGAGACAGACACCTTGAATTCCTGACTGCATCCTTCAAACAGAAAGGCTACAACCCCAAAATAATCTCCAAGAATATTGCCTCCTCCCTCAAAACACCCAGGGAGAATCTGCTACAGTACAAAGAAAAAAAAAAGCCACAGACAGAATCCTCCTTATAGTGACACACAACCCAGAGCTGGAAAAACTGAGGAAAATCATAAGAGATCTACAACCTATACTCCAGGAGGATGAATTACTGAAAGAGATATTCCCATCCCCACCAGTGCTAGCTTTCAGACAGCCACCCAACTTAAAACACAAGCTAATTAGAAGTAAGCTCCCAACACAGACTCAAAAAGAAGAGAAGGGCACACATCCTTGCAATATATCCAGCTGCAAACTATGCAAAAACATTTCACAGGACCCCACAGTCATTCACAAAGGAAAAATATTCAACATAAAGGAATCCTTTACATGCTCATCTTCCAATGTGGTATACATCATCTAGTGTAAGAAATGTGACCAAGGATGCTATATTGGAGAAACCAGCCAAATGCTAAAGACAAGATTTAACTTACATCACATGACAAATGCAAGTGCCAGCCAGGATGCCACACCTGTGGGGCAACACTTTACTAAACCTGAACACTGTACTAGCGATTTCATAGTAAGAATCCTGAAGGGTAATTTTAAAACAATACAGTCAGAATGATTGAATATTTTGACACCCAACAGACAGGACTTAATAAGGATCTGGGTTTTCTAACCCATTATAAACCATAAAGTTGTATTTCTCTGTTTATTTCTCTGTATATCACCCTCCTCTCACCTACCCACATCCATCCTGTTAGTATATCAATGAAATGCTTTGATCCATTCATACCCCCACCATCCCACTCTGTCAGACTGTCAAAGTAATGCTGGCTTCATTCTGCCAGTTTGAATGCTTGGTGTCAGCAGGTCCTGCAGGAATATGGGGCCCCATACATTCAAACTGCAGACTGAAGCCAGTGGGCAGAGGCAGACAGCATGACGTAATGCTCACTTCTTTCTGAAAAGGCAGAACAGCACAATGTAGAAGGTATTGGGAAATTGAGAGAAGATTAGGAGGGAAGTAGATATTTGGGAGGGAGGAGAAAGAAAAGTCTGTATGAAGAGGGGAAATCATGAATTTTCAATAGGCAAAAGAGAAGGAAGGAGGCTGCTGTATAAGGGATCCTGAACCTGGACAGGAGCAGGCCAGAGCGATGGGCAGATACAGCTAAGGACAGGGAATATATTTACCTGTCTCCTCCGGACAGCTCTAGCTGAATGGAAGCTGATTTATGAAGTTCATCAGAAAATACCCTGTGAAGTAATCTGATTGGTCCAGCAGTGCATTCATAATACACGTGTCAATGAATGAGTATTTATTACATCACAGATGGGCTACTGAGCTGGGCTTCAATCACCTTTCAAAATGCATACTGTGGTACATTGATGACATTTTTATGATTTGGACTGAGGGGGAAGACAAATTCCTTCAATACATACCATCCTACAATCAGATTCAAAATTGACTACTCCCCAGAAAAGTCAATTTCTTGGACACCACAGTCTCAATCAGTGATGGCAATATACAAACATCTATATACAAAAAAACCCACAGACAGATGCAGCTACCTCCACAACTCCAGCTTCCACCCTTCACATACAAAAAGATCCATTATTTACAGCCAAGCCACAAGATACCACCGTATCTGCTCTGACACAGAGGACAGAGACAGACACCTTGAATTCCTGACTGCATCCTTCAAACAGAAAGGCTACAACCCCAAAATAATCTCCAAGAATATTGCCTCCTCCCTCAAAACACCCAGGGAGAATCTGCTACAGTACAAAGAAAAAAAAAAGCCACAGACAGAATCCTCCTTATAGTGACACACAACCCAGAGCTGGAAAAACTGAGGAAAATCATAAGAGATCTACAACCTATACTCCAGGAGGATGAATTACTGAAAGAGATATTCCCATCCCCACCAGTGCTAGCTTTCAGACAGCCACCCAACTTAAAACACAAGCTAATTAGAAGTAAGCTCCCAACACAGACTCAAAAAGAAGAGAAGGGCACACATCCTTGCAATATATCCAGCTGCAAACTATGCAAAAACATTTCACAGGACCCCACAGTCATTCACAAAGGAAAAATATTCAACATAAAGGAATCCTTTACATGCTCATCTTCCAATGTGGTATACATCATCTAGTGTAAGAAATGTGACCAAGGATGCTATATTGGAGAAACCAGCCAAATGCTAAAGACAAGATTTAACTTACATCACATGACAAATGCAAGTGCCAGCCAGGATGCCACACCTGTGGGGCAACACTTTACTAAACCTGAACACTGTACTAGCGATTTCATAGTAAGAATCCTGAAGGGTAATTTTAAAACAATACAGTCAGAATGATTGAATATTTTGACACCCAACAGACAGGACTTAATAAGGATCTGGGTTTTCTAACCCATTATAAACCATAAAGTTGTATTTCTCTGTTTATTTCTCTGTATATCACCCTCCTCTCACCTACCCACATCCATCCTGTTAGTATATCAATGAAATGCTTTGATCCATTCATACCCCCACCATCCCACTCTGTCAGACTGTCAAAGTAATGCTGGCTTCATTCTGCCAGTTTGAATGCTTGGTGTCAGCAGGTCCTGCAGGAATATGGGGCCCCATACATTCAAACTGCAGACTGAAGCCAGTGGGCAGAGGCAGACAGCATGACGTAATGCTCACTTCTTTCTGAAAAGGCAGAACACCACAGTGTAGAAGGTATTGGGAAATTGAGAGAAGATTAGGAGGGAAGTAGATATTTGGGAGGGAGGAGAAAGAAAAGTCTGCATGAAGAGGGGAAATCATGAATTTTCAATAGGCAAAAGAGAAGGAAGGAGGCTGCTGTATAAGGGATCCTGAACCTGGACAGGAGCAGGCCAGAGCGATGGGCAGATACAGCTAAGGACAGGGAATATATTTACCTGTCTCCTCCGGACAGCTCTAGCTGAATGGAAGCTGATTTATGAAGTTCATCAGAAAATACCCGGTGAAGTAATCTGATTGGTCCAGCAGTGCATTCATAATACACGTGTCAATGAATGAGTATTTATTACATCACAGATGGGCTACTGAGCTGGGCTTCAATCACCTTTCAAAATGCATACTGTGGTACATTGATGACATTTTTATGATTTGGACTGAGGGGGAAGACAAATTCCTTCAATACATGCCATCCTACAATCAGATTCAAAATTGACTACTCCCCAGAAAAGTCAATTTCTTGGACACCACAGTCTCAATCAGTGATGGCAATATACAAACATGTATATACAAAAAACCCACAGACAGATGCAGCTACCTCCACAACTCCAGCTTCCACCCTTCACATACAAAAAGATCCATTATTTACAGCCAAGCCACAAGATACCACCGTATCTGCTCTGACACAGAGGACAGAGACAGACACCTTGAATTCCTGACTGCATCCTTCAAACAGAAAGGCTACAACCCCAAAATAATCTCCAAGAATATTGCCTCCTCCCTCAAAACACCCAGGGAGAATCTACTACAGTACAAAGAAAAAAAATCCACAGACAGAATCCCCCTTGTAGTGACATACATTCCAGAGCTGGAAAAACTGAGGAAAATCATAAGAGATCTACAACCTATACTCCAGGAAGATGAATTACTGAAAGAGATATTCCTATCCCCACCAGTGCTAGCTTTCAGACAGCCACCCAACTTAAAACACAAGCTAATTAGAAGTAAGCTCCCAACACAGACTCAAAAAGAAGAGAATGGCACACATCCTTGCAATATATCCAGCTGCAAACTATGCCCACACATCTCACAGGACCCCCACAGTCATTCACAAAGGAAAAATATTCAACATAAAGGAATCCTTTACATGCTCATCTTCCAATGTGGTATACATCATCTAGTGTAAGAAATGTGACCAAGGATGCTATATTGGAGAAACCAGCCAAATGCTAAAGACAAGATTTAACTTACATCACATGTCAAATGCAAGTGCCAGCCAGGATGCCACACCTGTGGGGCAACACTTTACTAAACCTGAACACTGTACTAGCGATTTCATAGTAAGAATCCTGAAGGGTAATTTTAAAACAATACAGTCAGAATGATTGAATATTTTGACACCCAACAGACAGGACTTAATAAGGATCTGGGTTTTCTAACCCATTATAAACCATAAAGTTGTATTTCTCTGTTTATTTCTCTGTATATCACCCTCCTCTCACCTACCCACATCCATCCTGTTAGTATATCAATGAAATGCTTTGATCCATTCATACCCCCACCATCCCACTCTGTCAGACTGTCAAAGTAATGCTGGCTTCATTCTGCCAGTTTGAATGCTTGGTGTCAGCAGGTCCTGCAGGAATATGGGGCCCCATACATTCAAACTGCAGACTGAAGCCAGTGGGCAGAGGCAGACAGCATGACGTAATGCTCACTTCTTTCTGAAAAGGCAGAACACCACAGTGTAGAAGGTATTGGGAAATTGAGAGAAGATTAGGAGGGAAGTAGATATTTGGGAGGGAGGAGAAAGAAAAGTCTGCATGAAGAGGGGAAATCATGAATTTTCAATAGGCAAAAGAGAAGGAAGGAGGCTGCTGTATAAGGGATCCTGAACCTGGACAGGAGCAGGCCAGAGCGATGGGCAGATACAGCTAAGGACAGGGAATATATTTACCTGTCTCCTCCGGACAGCTCTAGCTGAATGGAAGCTGATTTATGAAGTTCATCAGAAAATACCCGGTGAAGTAATCTGATTGGTCCAGCAGTGCATTCATAATACACGTGTCAATGAATGAGTATTTATTACATCACAGATGGGCTACTGAGCTGGGCTTCAATCACCTTTCAAAATGCATACTGTGGTACATTGATGACATTTTTATGATTTGGACTGAGGGGGAAGACAAATTCCTTCAATACATACCATCCTACAATCAGATTCAAAATTGACTACTCCCCAGAAAAGTCAATTTTTTGGACACCACAGTCTCAATCAGCGATGGCGATATACAAACATCTATATACAAAAAACCCACAGACAGATGCAGCTACCTCCACAACTCCAGCTTCCACCCTTCACATACAAAAAGATCCATTATTTACAGCCAAGCCACAAGATACCACCGTATCTGCTCTGACACAGAGGACAGAGACAGACACCTTAAAAGCCTGACTGCATCCTTCAAACATAAAGGCTACAACCCCAAAATAATCTCCAAGAATATCACCCTCCTCTCACCTACCCACATCCATCCTGTTAGAATATCAATGAAATGCTTTGATGTCCCCATGCATACTCCCACCCTCCCACTGTCAGACTGTCAAAGTAATGCTTTGATGTTTCTCTTATATACTAGCCGTTGAGCCCGTGTAAATG
This sequence comes from Microcaecilia unicolor, assembly GCF_901765095.1. Lineage (NCBI taxonomy): Eukaryota > Metazoa > Chordata > Amphibia > Gymnophiona > Siphonopidae > Microcaecilia > Microcaecilia unicolor. The sequence continues at coordinate 759,187,013 of NC_044031.1, read as the reverse complement.
GGCTAGTTTTGGAATGGGGGGTTCCGAGGCCCCTCCCCCCGAGGTCGCCGCCGCCCCCCCTAGTCGCCGCCGGTACCCCCCCCCCTGGCCCGGTACCCCATCAGGACGGGCTTCCTTCTCTGCCTGTGTCCCGCCCTCGTGTGACGTAACGTGGCGAGGGCGGGACACAGGCAGAGAAGGAAGCCCGTCCCGACGGCAGCTTTGCTGATGTGCCTGCTGCGTCTGCGTGGTGCGATGTAAGTTCAATAAGAAAGACAGTGCTCGGGCCGGGTGGAGGGGCTGCGGTGGCGGAGACTCCGGGTGGGGGGAGCGGTAGCAGTGACCTCGGGGGGGGGGGGGGGGGAGGGCGGAGCGGTTGCGAGTATGTCTGCGGCATGCACAGTAGAGACTTCCCGCTCTGTCCCGCCCCCCTCATCACGTATTGATGCAGGGGCAGGGCAGAGAGGGAAGTCTCTACTGCGCATTTGCGAGTGAGTACCACACTCGCCTTTTATATGTTTGATACTATCTGCTACTACATTTGCTTATTTCCGATCTGAGGAAGAAGGGCAACCTTCGAAAGCTAATCAAGAAATGTATTAAGTTATGTCCAATAAAAAAGGTATCATCTTATTTTCTTTTCCATGTTTTATTTTGTTTGATTTCTTTTTTTTTTTTAATCGTTTATTCAAATTTTATAAAATCTCACAAAACAATGAAACATTGCAATCCGCATTAAATTTACAGGAAAAAAATTATTAAAGAAAAAGAATTTAGATCTTTCGTCCACAATTAAAGAAAATCTGGTTCCAAGACTTTAGAAATACAATAAAAAAGGAAAAAAAGAAGAAAAAAACACACAATTGCTACCTCTGTAAATCTAACTCCAGCCTGCTATTCGGGGAGGGCATACAACATTCACTTCAACTCTTGCATCTAGAAAATCTTTAAGCTGCTTTGGGTCCATAAACCGATACTGTTTAGTCTCTAGCAATACATTACAAATGCAAGGAAAACGTAAAACAAAACTTGCTCCCACAGCCTCGACTCTGGGGCGCAGCGCCAAAAAGGCCCTCCGTCTCATCTGCGTTGGCTTAGAGAGATCAGGAAAAATTCTAATTTTTGAACCCATAAACAGTCTTTCTAAGTGTCTTAAGGAAAGTCTTAGAACAGCATTCCGGTCTGGCTCCAACACGAAGGTGACCAACATAGTAGTCCTATGGGTAATAACTTCCAACGAGTTTTCCAGGAAGGAAGTAAGATTCATTGCTTCTCCCATTGATTGCAAAGGGGATTCTCTTACCTTCCCCTTGGGGTTCCAGATGTATTGGGCACGCGTAATAGGAGGCAGTGAGTCTTTATCCATCCCTGGAATCTCAGTCATATATTTTCTCACCATCTCCAAAGGAGGAATTAGAGGAGACTTGGGGAAATTAAGAAACCTTAGATTAAGTCTTCTAGCCTGGTTCTCCAGGTATTCCAAACGTTTATGAAGAAAATTGTTATCCTTAACCAAGACTTTTTCTAAAGTCCCCATTTCTAGAATTTTAGATTCCACTTTTTCCATTTTAAAGGACTCTGCGCAGTCACCTGTGCCTGCATCAGAACGGCTTCTGAAAGGACTTTAATATCGTCAGTATTTTCTTTAATCATAATTTGCATAGAGGAGTGTGTGCTGTAAACCATATCCCATAGTGACTCAAGCGTCACAACGGCCGGTTTGTTGGTAAAGGGGAGTGTGGTAGGATCTCACGACGTGAAAGTTTGGACACTATGTCCTGAGGTAATACCTTCAAGGCCAACGAAGCCAAAGTCTCTTGGTCCTGGGTCCCGCTAGTATTCGCTGTAGTCTGCCCCTCTTGCAGCTCTGGTTTCACCCCTCTGGTGTCCTTTTCTGCTTGAGCTAATGCAAACAGCTCACTCCCCGGTTGTCGTGGTGCCGTGCGTTCCACGGGGCTCAAAGAAACCCCGTCTCCACTCTCCATCGACGCCTGCGCGTCGATAGCTGCAGAAGGAGTTGAAGTACTCGAAGGTCCTGTTTGCGTCTTTGGAAACTGCAGCGTTGTTTGTTTCATCAACGAAAAGGTTCCAGGAGTTGAGGGGACCTCCTTCACCTTTCCCCTCCGCTTCCCCATCGTAATCGACGGGTCAAAGGCCGCGAAAGAAGCAAAAACCTGCACCTTCCTCTCAGAGCAAATTCAGGTGCGTGTGATCAAAGCGCCATCTTGGAACCTATTTTGTTTGATTTCTATTGAAAACAATACAGGAACGTAAGACCTTTGAAGTCAGAATGATTAAGCATTTTGACACCCACAAGACAGGACTTAACAAAGATCTGGGTTTTCTAGCCCATTATAAACCATAGAAATGTACTGCTTTGTTTGTCACCCTCCTGTCTCCATGCATATCCCACTGTCTCACCCATCCACCTCCACTCCCACCCTGTCAGATTGTCACTGTAATGCTTTGATGTCTCACTTGTATATACTGTCATCTACCAAGATGTGCTTATTTCTGATCTGAGGAAGAAGGGCAACCTTCGAAAGCTAATCAAGAAATGTATTAAGTTATGTCCAATAAAAAAGGTATCACCTTATTTTCTTTTTCATGTTTTATTTTGTTTTATTTCTATTGATTAGCTCGTGGTAGAAATCAGTTGGCAGTAAACACAGAGATGCCCATAGGAATATAACGGCCATCTTGGCTTTTAGTAAACGACCCACAAAGCACGCAATTACAACGGGGGTGTACATATGAGCAGGTCAGGGGCATGTCTTGCAGTTGCATACATATGTTATATAATACTATCACTTACATGCACTATTCGTGCGCATTAACACCAGCCATTCAGCTGGCAGTAAGTGTTTGTGCCTAAAGTTAGGTGTGAAAATGACGACTTTTTCTGTAATGCGTGTAATTTCTACTATTGAATTGGCACTTAGAGCAACCTTTTTCGAATTGCCACAGTGAGATGGCGCATTTTTGGCCATTCTTAGCAGAATAACTGACGCTCTTTCAGATTCACTGGGAATCATTTGTACCCTGCACTCTTCCAGTCTTGCCAGAGATTTTCTATTGAATTCAAGACTGGGTTTTGACTGGTCCACTCAGGGACATTCACTTGCTTCTTCTCGATCAACTCCCTTGTTGATTTTGCTTTGTGCTTTCCATCATTCTTCTGCTGAAAAATGAATCTTATCCCCATTTCTAGGTCTGCGACAGACTGAAACAGCTTTTCCTCCAGGATCCTACCTATTCTTTCTAGCAACATTCTTTCCCTTAAAGTTCACAAGCCCCACTGTCCTCACCGCTGCAAGATATCCTCTCACTATAAAGCTGCCACTACCATTCTTTACCACGAAACCTCCCACGTGCATGCGGTGTCTTCTAAGCGTTCCTTTGCAAATACTGTGTAGCACAGAAGCTCCCAAATTCTGTATATGGCCCTCAGAATTGCGTGTGCAAATTGAAAAATGAGCCAAGTAGTGATGATAATTGGACTGTAATAATGAAAAATGTTATACCGAATTATTCTTCTGTACAGTTGCCCTATTAGTTCCCGTTGTTTCTTTTTTTTTTTTTTTTAACGCTTAAAGTAATTTTATTGATAACTCAAAGCTAAGCATACACAATAATGCCAACTTACAAGCAATAAGATACTATGCATGAACCATACAACTTATAAACTACCCATACCCCCTCCCATCTCTCCCCTCTCCTTCCCATCCCCTCCATCCCACCCCTGTACCACTCAATTTCCAAAACTCCGTATAAATTCAAGGAAGTACAACAGTACCAATAATCCAGAACTGTTTAGCAGGCTACAGATTATGTGGTGACCTCTGTACTCTATGGAAAGCAGCTTATTAGAAAGCAGAGAGGAGGTGGAACCCCCCCCCCCCCCACTCCACAACCAAAATCAACAAGCATTAATAAGTAAACTCCGACCCCTTGGACTTAGAATCTGAAGATAAGGCATCCAGATCTGAAGAAATTGTTTTCTACGTTTAGGCGACATCTTGGAATCTCTAGCCTCCCAAGATGCTAAAAGGTGCACCTGATTACGCCAATGCCAGTAAGCGGGCGCTTCCGAAGAGGTCCAATATTGCATTATACACTTTCGAGCTACCAAACTCAGCTTTCTGCATAGCAGAGTTGCAGGAGTGCTCAAAGAGTTGTTTCTTTTCCATTGTTCCATTGTTCTTCTCCATTGTTCTATTCCCTTAACGACATTTTAACTTTGTTTTCGCATAACCCCTCACAATGTAATCCATAACCGAGTTGTAACAAACTGTACTTCCACCATTCATAATGTATTGTAAGCCACACTGAACCCGCAAATAGGTGGGAAAATGTGGGATACAAATGTAATCAATAAATAAATAAATAATTGTCAGTGCTAATTGGGATTAATTTAAATTTACTACACTCTAGTATTGTTCGGATGCAGATCGACTACAATATACAAATACACAAAAAAAGGATCTGCTGTCAGCAAATGACATAAAACTGCCTACGGCTCAAGCTGTATTATGACCAGCAGGAAAAAACGCCTCAAAGAGCTTCCAGGTCCTGAATCGATCTGTTGAAGCTATAACGGGTCCATGGACCCTGCTTTCATCATTGGCCAAAAAAACCTAGTATTATATCAACCTGCTGTTGAGGAATAATCTCTATAACTTCATAGGCAATTAACTACATTTATTTTAAATCGATAAACACCACACTTAATTTAAATTTAAACATGCATATTTATGAGTGGCTCCAAAAACAGGGTTCGGCCATGGGAGAGGGTGTTTTGTAAAAAGAGCCCCATGTTTTTTTTCAAAACAAAAGCTGAATAGGAATTAAAAAATATGCTTTCCTGAATAGAATTAAAACTATAAATAATAATTTTTCTTAATGAAAATGGCTTAAGAGGAATGAAAACTTTATACACACACACATATATTTTTATATATATGCATGAACTGAAGAACTGAATAAGCACTAAATGTTTCAGAAGAGGACTGAATAAAAACTAGAATTAATGTGTCTATTTTGCAAGAACTGAAATTATTTGTCATGAGTTTGTGAACGGAATAAAAAGTAACATTTTCGGAAGAAGACAATTGAAACTAGAATTAAGATTGTCAGAACTAGAATAAAATAGAATAAATGTATCTATTTTGTAACTGAATAAGAGCTAAAACTAAAATATTATGCTGAATTAAATTATCACTGCATAAGAGAGACTAGATAAAAGGCTGGAGGAGGGGGTACACGAGAGAGAGAGAGAGAGAGAGAGAGACTGGTGGGGATCTAAGCTATGGTGATATGTGAACAAAGAGGCCTCTTAGTTTCACCTATCAAGTTAGTGATGTCACACAGCTGACAACATGATTTGGAAAGAGAATTTTCAGAGGCACCTTAAGGAACTGATTTACTAAAGATTCTTTGCTCATGACACAGAATAGGAAAACGACCTTAGTAAATCAGTTTCTAGAAGAACTACTGCTGATCTAGAATGGGATTCTCACCCCTCCTTCCTTCCCTACCTCCCTCTCTCTTCCCCTACAAAAAATAAATGTCACTGTGGACAGGTTTGGAGGAGTGGAGGAGAAGCCAAAGAGGTTTCCTCTGCTGGCTCCTAGATTTAACAAAATTTAACTTGAGGCCAGTTGTAAAATATTCCTCAGTCTCACTTAGCCAGGGACCTCTGTAGTTCTTTTGAAGTAATTTGTGGGTTTTTACAGTGATCTTCTTCAGTAGTTTCCTTAACGCACAGGTGCTGGTTTTGGAGGGACAGCCCAACTGGGGCAATGTGTTGATAGTTCCAAAGTGTTTCTACTTTAAAATAATTGACCTGACAGTGCACCAAGGAATATGTTAACACAATGACATTTACATAGTAACATAGTAGATGACGGCAGAAAAAGAGCTGCACGGTCCATCTAGTCTGCCCAACAAGATAAACTCATATGTGCTACTTCTTGTGAATACCTGACTTTGATTTGTATCTGCCACTTTCAGGGCACAGACCGTAGAAGTCTTGCCCAGAACTAGCCCCACCACCCAAACACCAGCCCCGCCTCCCAATCTCGGCTAAGCTTCTGGACACAGACCGTAGAAGTCTTGCCCAGAACTAGCCCCATTTTCAGGACACAGACCGTAAAAGTCTTGCCCAGCACTAGCCCCGCCTCCCAAACACCAGCCCCACCTCCCAATCTCGGCTAAGCTTCTGGACACAGACCATAGAAGTCTTGCCCAGAATTAGCCCCATCACCCAAACACCAGCCCCACCTCCCAATCTCGGCTAAGCTTCTGGACACAGACCGTAGAAGTCTTGCCCAGAACTAGCCCCATTTTCAGGACACAAACCATAGAAGTCTTTCCCAGAACTAGCCCCACCACCCAAACACCAGCCCCACCTCCCAATCTCGGCTAAGCTTCTGGACACAGACCATAGAAGTCTTGCCCAGAATTAGCCCCATCACCCAAACACCAGCCCCACTCCCAATCTCGGCTAAGCTTCTGGACACAGACCGTAGAAGTCTTGCCCAGAACTAGCCCCATTTTCAGGACACAGACCGTAGAAGTCTTGCCCAGCACTAGCCCCGCCTCCCAAACACCAGCCCCACCTCCCAATCTCGGCTAAGCTTCTGGACACAGACCGTAGAAGTCTTGCCCAGAACTAGCCCCATTTTCAGGACACAGACCGTAAAAGTCTTGCCCAGCACTAGCCCCGCCTCCCAAACACCAGCCCCACCTCCCAATCTCGGCTAAGCTTCTGGACACAGACCGTAGAAGTCTTGCCCAGAACTAGCCCCATTTTCAGGACACAGACCGTAGAAGTCTTGCTCAGAACTAGCCCCATTTTCAGGACACAGACCGTAGAAGTCTTGCTCAGAACTAGCCCCACCACCCAAACACCAGCCCCACCTCCCAATCTCGGCTAAGCTTCTGGACACAGACCGTAGAAGTCTTGCCCAGAACTAGCCCCATTTTCAGGACACAGACCGTAGAAGTCTTGCTCAGAACTAGCCCCATTTTCAGGACACAGACCGTAGAAGTCTTGCTCAGAACTAGCCCCACCACCCAAACACCAGCCCCACCTCCCAATCTCGGCTAAGCTTCTGGACACAGACCGTAGAAGTCTTGCCCAGAACTAGCCCCATTTTCAGGACACAGACCGTAGAAGTCTTGCTCAGAACTAGCCCCATTTTCAGGACACAGACCGTAGAAGTCTTGCCCAGAACTAGCCCCATTTTCAGGACTCAGACCGTAGAAGTCTTGCCCAGAACTAGCCCCATTTTCAGGACACAGACCATAGAAGTCTTGCTCAGAACTAGCCCCATTTTCAGGACACAGACCGTAGAAGTCTTGCTCAGAACTAGCCCCACCACCCAAACACCAGCCCCACCTCCCAATCTCGGCTAAGCTTCTGGACACAGACCGTAGAAGTCTTGCCCAGAACTAGCCCCATTTTCAGGACTCAGACCGTAGAAGTCTTGCCCAGAACTAGCCCCATTTTCAGGACACAGACCATAGAAGTCTTGCCCAGAACTAGCCCCACCACCCAAACACCAGCCCCGCCTCCCAATCTCGGCTAAGCTTCTGAGGATCCATTCCTTCTGCACAGGATTCCTTTATGTTTATCCCACACATGCTTGAATTCCGCAACACAATGAGATTTGTAATAGCTTTCTTCCAATCGCTACCTTTGGATTACTTTATTGGGGAGTTGTTTAGGCAGCTTCTTAGTTATCATGTTTAGATCTTTACTTCAAATTCACTTCGCAAAACAAACAGCTTGATTTTTCATCCAGGAGTATTTAAATCAAATCACTTACTGTGATTGGATATAGCTGGGCTCTACTTAATTTATTAGGGCTTTCTTAAGGCAGTTTTCAGAAATGGAACTAATTTGGCTTTCCCCATAAGAAAAAGTGTGAAAACTTATGCAACCGTGACTTGTTGATTTCTGATTCTTAATTACTTATGACTTATTAACGGGCTCATTTTCAAAGCACTTAGCCTCCCAAAGTTCCATAGAAACCTATGGAATTTAGCCTCCCAAAGTGCTTTGAAAATATGCCTCTGTGTGTCTTTATGAAGAGATTGACTCAAGGCAGTTTACAGCAGATGTAGCTGGACAAAGGCAACTTACACTGTAGTAACAGCAATAATTCTAATAAAGTGCAATTAAAACAATGAGGTAAACTTGG